>NW_020956261.1:279860-296761 GCF_003031625.1 Empidonax traillii | reverse complement strand
CTTGTACACAGGTAACTGTGGATGCCTCCATACTTCTTGTGCTTCCATCCTCTTTCCCTGTTTTTTTACTGGGACAAATTCTATTTGTTTGTCTGAAGCTGGTGCACTGGGTAATGTTTGGAGCTCCTTGCCTATGAACTTCTGCTAGTTTGGATGAATCCCCTGTTTCTGAGGTGGCTCCTGGGAAGACTCCCACACAGTATCCCACACAGATGGACTTGCTACTCCACTGTGTCCGTGAATGTGCTGCCAGACTCCTCCTCACTCAAGTAATTTTCCAAAATTGCTGAGCTATCCCGGACTGGTAGGCTAGGGAGCACCATAAATGGGAATTTCATCATGCTGGGGAATCCTTCCAAAAGCTTTTCTTTGTCTGTCACTCCCTATCTGGTCTCGACCGAGTTCAGTTTTATTCATTAGTGCTGTGTCCAGCTCTGGGCTCCTCAGTACAAGAGAGATCTGGAGGTCCTGGAGCGGGTCCAGTGCAGGGCAATGAAGATGAAGGGACTGGGGTATCTCTTGTGAGGATGAACTGAAGGGGTTGGGCCTGTTCAGACCGAGAAGGGACCTCATCAGTGTTTGTCAGGATCTGAAGGGAGGGTGTCAGAGGACAGACAGGAAGCAATAGGAGAAGAGGCAACGAGTAGAAACTGATGCCCAGAAAGTTCCACCTGGCCATGAGGAAGAACTTCTTTCCTGTGCAGGTGACCATGCCCTGGAAGAGGCTGCCCAGAGAGGGTGTGGAGTCTCCCTCCCTGGAGATATTCCAGAACCATTTGGATGCAATCCTGTGCCATCTTTAAAGATGTTTCATGAGCCCAGAGAGGGAATGGACTCACTAAAACTTCCCTGGTATATATATATATAAATATTACTGATATAAATAAATCCATACTAAGGACTGCAGTCCTTAGTCAACTTAAACAAGTTAACAGCTCTTTCTCCACACGAGATGCTTCCTTAAAATATTGGCACTGAAAACTGCTTGATTTCATATTTAACCCAACCCATTCATTCTTTCTGTTCTTCTGTAAGTCCAGTTCGGTGAAATTTCAGCAAGAGCTTTCTCCAGTGCATTTGCTCCAACCTGACTCCAACAGAAGCATCTGGAAGTGTCCCAAAATTCACCTGTTTCAAGATTTTTAAGAGAATACCTCTGATACGTTTAAGTGCTGAGAACATTCTGAGGGCATGAATATTCAGACTCAAACTCTGCCAGCATAAAGACTTTTTTTTTTTTTTAAATCCTTCCCATATTTTGGATTTTACATATATCTTCAATGCCAGAAGACATTAAAATACACTTCTTTTTAAAAAATTTTTTAAAAATTTATTTATAGAGGAATATGCAGCTACAAATTCCCCAGATTTGCTAAACTGTAAAAAAAAAGGTCCTCTGGCCCTTACCCTAGCAGGTTGCTCCTAGCCTAAACAACCACTAGTTTCTCTGGAAGACTTTTTAGATTAAGCTGTACAGGTCCAGAAAATCCACATGCAATAAAATGTTAAAAAAACCCCCACACTCCTGTTAAACAGGAGGTCTGTAAATTGGTTGGATGTGCCTAATATCTTTCAAAATTGTTTAAAGGCAGAGTTTGAATTAGCAACCAAGTTTTCATCGGATCCTCTGGGATGCTTAATGCTCAACACTCCTGGAAAAATCTACCTACTCAGATGCTGAAATACAGATTTCCCCCCCCCCCCCCCTATTTTTGGGGAAAACAAAGAAGAGCCCAACATTTGCTTATATCAGACCAGAAGCTGAAAAAAAAAGTGGAGAAATTTTTGTTTTCTTTTTTTTTGGTAAGATGAAGAAGATTCACTTTCATTCTCCTTTTCTACAGAGGTACATTTATTATTGAATAACCACCATCATGTGCTCAGTGTGATTAAAAAAAGAAATGTAGGCCTTGCACTCAGGTAGCTCACAAGAGAAAACAAAACCCCCAGGAGATGTCATGGGGGATAGTACTTGCTTCCAGAACCTCTTAAAGGCATAAAAGCATCTTCTCTCCTATTTCTGCTGTGCTCTGTAGTTAAGATGTTTCTCCAGCACAGGCAAAAGAAGAAGACTTCACTAAATTTCTAATATATGATCCTGGAGAAATACTGGTTTAATTATGTGTGTCTGTGTGTGTTTGAGTGTAGGACGTGTCACATCCCTTGTGGTTTCAGAAAAACTCGCATAATTGCTCACTTTCCAATGCTGGCATCGTCGAAGGGTTTTTGTAAGTTGGGTTTTTGCAAGTTAGATTTTTGCATTTTTTCCAAAAGCTGTGCTTGGAACAACATCACTATTTAATGTTAAATTTAAAAATAAAACCAGTTGCATACTACCACAGGCATCCAACTGTAGTAGCTGAATGCCCATTTCCAGATGCTTGTAGCTGGTGTTACAGAAAATTGAATTCAACTGCACCCTTGAAATTGCTTTTGAAATGCCTTTACAAACAGAGGAATAAGATTCAGCTAAGCTAATATTCTTCTCATGTTCCAAATACTCATATTTTGAAAATCTCAGCACAACAAAAATTATGTAAAGAATTCTTCTCTGACATATTAAAGGCACGACGCTTTAAATTTCATTACTGTGTGTCACAATTCTGTAAAGATCGGGTTCTTCTGCTGAATTGGGAACGTCTTCACTGGGAGGAATCTACTGTTTACCTGCTGAGTTTGGTGGTTTCAGTTTGTAGCCTGCTAAAAAAAAAGTAGGAAGTACTGCTTAAAAAATTGCAGTAAGCAAGAAAACCTCATGCCACAATCTCTGGAAAGGAGCCCTCTGAGCAAAGTGAGGAAGGCACAGACTTTCCAGCAAGGAGATGCCAAAAGATGCTGGTGGCACATGGCAACAGCCTGTGGAAAGAGGCTGTTCCCCCTCCTCCATCACCTGGGCTGCACCCCTCAGTTAAATATTTGTCTCCAGATCAAGAGAGGAAAGAGCTGGAGGATGTTTTGTGCTCAGGAGCCTGAGGGTCACAGAGCAGCTGCGGGGAAAAGGCACAGAAAATCACCACGTCAGAGCTTCTGCAGCTGCCCAGGTCAGAACTGCTTCTGGTGCAACGACTGGAACCTGCAGTGTGCCCACTCCACATCTCCATCCTCTCAGGTGGCATGTTCACAGCACTGTTTCACCTATCAGCTCATTGGAGTAGCCAAGTCACTGTCATAACGCTGCTGCCACTGATATTTTGGAAGAAAAGAAGAGGAATTTTGCTCCGTGTCTTTGCCCTTAGGTAAACAACACTGTGCATCTGTATCCTCTAACATTTGTTCTAGAAAGCACGTTTAGTGACTCAGAAAAAAAAAAAAAAACAACCCAAAACCCCCACCACACTAATGCACATTTGCAGAAGGAGTTCCTTTTATTACTCAAAATGTACATATGCTGCTTGCTAACAATTTTCTGTTAATACATTAACTAGGAATGGACTGTGACTTTCATGGTATTTTCTCCCCTGTGTGTTAAGGGAACGACCTATTTAAGTTCTGTTGTCAGCAATTTATATGTCTCGTGACTTCACATTCCACGAAGAAATACCGTGTTTTGTGTTATTTACATTAAAAAGATGTACTTTGTAAAACTTCACCTTCGTTAAAAATCACTTTATCCTAAGTATTTAAATTATTTTGTGCTTTCAAATGGCACAATTAAGTACCTAATGAGAACTTCCATTCAGTGTTACATACAATACAAAAAGAGAAAAACTGTTTGAGACATCAATGATAATATTTTAAATATGTTTGCATAGGAAAGTAGATGTCTTTTTTCTTCATTAAACTGACAGTTCAGTTCTGAAACTTTATTTTGAAAAGACTTAAAAAGGATTTGTGTCTTTAGAAATAAAAAATATAACAGGCATATCTAAAAAACACAGAAGAGAAAACCTGATTGTTACTACTAATGAAATAGCTGATGACAAAATAGTAGTCTTTTTGATTTTGATCACAAAAAATAAACTGGTAGTGACAGGATATGATGGATAGATTTGACATCCTGGCAAATCACTGTCATTGATTCAATTATTCTAATTCAGAATAAAAGCTGTATACAGTATGTGTTTATGCTACAGTGGAGTTTTTTAAGTGATTGACATTCATCATATTAGTTAGACAGTTTTAAAAGCTATGTCTTTGTTTTACACAGCCTTGTTGAGGAAAAAAAAAAATAAAGTAGAACCTGGATTGCAGGGGGGGAAAAAAAAAAAAAAAAAGCAAACCACTTCACCAACTCTTGGTTCCAAACCCATCAAAATATGTTACCATTATTGCATCCTATTAACACGTTCTTTGAAGACTCAATTTCACCCCAGCCATGTAATACACTATTATAAAGACTAAATTTCGAAACTGTAATGCAATCTTACAGCTGGGTGGCTTGGAAGTTCTGCAGAGAAGAAGATATTACCTTTCAAAATGGAAGTCAGCCTCAGAAGAAAGAATGCAAACCGCTTGAATTTACACAGGTCAGCTTTGCTCTGCCGTTCCTTTGTGTGATGGGAGATGCCCAGAGATACACACACAAAACAGTTAGAAGTTCACAGATTGTATATCTGAGAGGGTGGAGAAGCCTGAATTACTTGTGTATTCTGCACTGCTTTAGACCAGCATGCTGTGATATCCTTCCTTCCCCGAGCTCAGATGCACTCTTCTGGTTTCCCAGCATTAATGTAGCTGTCGGGTTGAATTTCAATCTTGAATTATGTCTGTTGACATAATTTCATAGTGCTGACTTCAATTGCTTAGGCTTACTGTTTTGAACTACACAAGGAAATCAATTCTTTCCTCTCTGGTTAGTAAATTCAATTCAGGTGCATTTTAATGCATGTATTAAACCACAAGAAAAAGTAATTACACCTGTAATATATTCTGATTTGAAAAACAACTATTCTTAATTACTGGCACATTAGAATAAAAACTCACTTATGTACTTTAAATTTATTATTACATATTCAATAAACTAATGTAAAGATTTCATGAAATTTAAGAATGGTATCTCAAATTACAAAAATGAATGTTTTTAAAACTATGTAGTTTGCTTTCCGAATAACACGTGACAATGAATTGCTCAGTTTCATTCCTTTATTTCAATAAACCATCCAGCTCATTATTCATACAAAATATTAAATGCAACTAGATATAAAAAAATCTATTGGGAAAAACATCCCTTTATTTTTTAGTGTAAAAAAAAAATACAGAAATGAAAATGGTAACAGCAATTTTCGTATTTTAAGGAAAGGAACAAAATACTGAATGTTTCCAGTGGAGCAGGACAATGGCAGGACCCAACATAACAGAAGCTTCACCGAAAAGCAAAATCCAAACAAGGCCAAAATTAGTACAAAGAAACCAGAACACAAAAAGATTAAAAAAAAAAAAAAAAAAAAAAAAAAAAAAAAAAAAAAAAAAAAAAAAAAAAAAAAAAAAAAAAAAAAAAAAAAAAAAAAAAAAAAAAAAAAAAAAAAAAAAAAAAAAAAAAAAAAAAAAGAAAAAAAAGAAGAAAAAAAAAAAAGAAGGCATCATACGACAACATGTATTTTTAAAGACTGCTGGGTCAAATCATTAAGAAAAATATTTATATAAGTCATTAACACTCATAATTAGAGTGTCATATAAATCTGAGTGGAACTGCTAAGCAGAAATCACTAGAAGTCCAGGTGCTTCTTGCCGATGGCCATGGCACCACATCCTGAGCTCAGCAGTTTGGCGGATCCTGCCAGATCCTGTTTGCTCGCGCGGCTCACTCTGTCTGACAAGTCTGGAGGCAAATGCAGCCGCTGTGGCAGGAGATTTTCAGGAGGGAGAGAGAGAGACAGGGAGAGAGAGAGAGGTTGGAAAAAAACAGGGAGAAAATAAATAAATAAATAAAACGCAGTAGAATTCATTTTTCATAGCTTTATCTCAAAATGCAGTCTTTTCCCCGACTGATCGGTGTTTACTTGCACAGATAAAACACTTCCCAGACATTCTTTTAGGCTGACCTGGAAACAGTTTTGTCTGGTTTCAGTACGTTGGGTTCTGTGAATTGGAAGAGATTTTTTTTTTTTTTTGTTCCTTACGGAAATTTTCTAAACAAAATAAATATTAGCTCGAGATTTTTAATTATATCTGTGGGCATTCTTCCTTTAAAAACAAGTGTTTCGCCTGTTTGTCAACCTCTACATCGAGTAATTTGATGACTATAGGTACAATACAAGCGTAGTTTTATTTCAAAACATGCACACTTTGTGGCAGAGCCTGAAAATAAATTATGTGATGGCCAAAAGATGGAGAGGGCTCACCCTGGCTGCAGCAGGTTACCTGGTTGTCCACAAGCACATGGCCCTTGCATAATAAACCTTATTTTTCAACTACGACAAAAATATTTCTACCCTCTCTCTGAGGACCTTTTACACCGGAGAGACGTAAAGGACACGAAATCACCATTTAGCTTTTGCAAAGGAAGGTGAAAATGAGTGTAAAGCTGAGGCTTTACTTAGTTAATTACTGGTTTGCTTTTGGAGAGGCACTGAAAGCCAGTCAGATGAGACAGCTGAGCATCTTCTGCACAGTGCAATAATTTATGAAACTGGTATCATGGAAGGAGCATATTTCTTGAAAGATTTAGTAGGCAAAGGCTAAACTGTGGGGTTCTATTAAAATGCACAGGCTCCTGAAGGGAACAGGAGAACAGTAATGGTTGTGTGGACTTATCCTTATCCTCAGCTTTTGCTACCTTTTTGCTTTTATCACAACACATAAACACAGCTGCCTTTCATTCAACACCTTTGAAACTTTTGTATGATAAGAATTCAATTCAAAAGCTTAACAAATCTCTGTATTTACAACGAGCTGAGCTGTTCAGTTCATTGCTGGCTTTGAGACTGTGCAATTGGGCATAGCTTGAGAGATGCTCTCAAGTGCTTCTCACCACTCCTGGTTGTGGGCAGCACTTGGGAGAAGAATGTGTGCTGGCTTGATGTCTTCTCCAAGGGAAGGAAGTGCATAAAGTGATGTGTGAGAAGCAGGGAAGCCCGTGTCTGGGGTGAGATGATATCTCAGTATTGCAACAGGAGGAATGTGTGCGTTTATTTACAGCATTTTGCGCAATTTACATATCAAAACCCACTCCCCAGATTCACCATCCAGTGAGTGTGCAGCTCTGACACTCCAGTGAGCTAAATCAGAGCTGTGGTACAGCATCCTCCACCCTCAGTCCTCTCCCTGAGCATGGCTGTGGATGTGAGTGAACTGCAGCCCACGGTGCCTCATCTCTGCATCGACACAACAAGAACCAGGGCACGAGCCTGCCTTGTTTGGCTGCTGAGAAGAGCCAATGTAGGGCTTGGATTGTGGGAGGGGGGTTGGAGCCACTGAAAACCAAGGAGGAGGAGAAGCTGGGAAGGACAGGGGAGCACCTGGCAGATCTTTCAATCACATTTTCTTTCCAAAAAAAAAAAAAAAAAGTGTACAGTGCTCTGCTTATCAGGGTACAGGGGAGGCAGAGAGACAAGTGAACTAATCCAACCTTCTCCCACTCCCTGCAAACATCTCTCTGCCCTCACCATGTTCCTCTAGGGAACATGCAGTAATGCCGTCCTCCTCCTGCAACTACTGACCCTTTTGCCAAGTCTGCCACGTGGATTCAGAGCAAGGTGATGAAGAGCAAGCAGAACGGAGACTCAGCAAACTCATCTCACACAGGGACTGACCAATATCACAGACGGGGAACAACTGTAAACCCTGCCACGCTGGCCTGGGCTTGAAAGTGTGGTCAAAAGAAAAGAAATCTTTTATGTTTACACAGTCATTTAGTCAATGTTGTGTTCACTTCACTATAAACAGAAAACAGAAGAATATTTATAAAGACTTATAGGCAGGAAAAGTAAAAAATTATAAAGATCCTCAGATTGGATCTTGGAACTGAATTAGGCTTTTAGAGATATATTTGCTATGATACAGTATTTCATTTTGCAGGCATATACTCTTCTTCCCCCATCTTATTCACTGAAGAGGATGCACACTGCTCATTTAGTGACTGGCTATTCAGTATTTTATTTTCTTGTCACTGTTTACTCTGAACTTTCCTGACATATTTATTGTACACTATTCAAACCTTGTTCTGAAGACAGAATGGCTTTTCAATAGCACATGTCAGTATATAGCACTTGAATGCTTCACAAATACCAACTGTGTTATTTTCCTAATATTCTTGTGAGAGAAGGCAGAAAAGTTACCTCCATTTCAGAGACAGGCAATTGAGGCACATAAAACACACGGCAAAAGGCATCTACTAATTTCAGAAACGCAATCTGAGGCATTTAGGACTTGCTTTTCCCAGAATGTTTAGCATTTCACAGCATTTCACACGATAAAATGCTAACTTCATTTGCAGCTCTGAGTGCTTAGTATTTCTTCAAGAACTCCAAGTCAGGGACTCAGAAAGCTGGAGACACAAAATAAGGGTATAAAAATAAAAATGGTGGGCTGAAGCAATGTGATCACTCAGAAGCTCAGTGGTATTGGCAGAGACACATCACACCTTCCACGATATCCTTCAATTGACTTAATTACGAGACCATCCCTCCTGCAATCCTTGCCCTCTCTACAGTCCCGATTTTCAAACATTATAACAAATTGCTGGTTCTCCAGGAAGCACATTGCACAGCACATACCACATTCATTCTCAGATCAGACATACTCTGAACAATAAACAACTCCAGAGTCCTTTGAAAACAACTGAATATTATCCTGCCATTAAGATCTGAATCATTGGACACACACATGCTACCTCTGAATAAAGCCTGAAAAGCTTTTTTCAAAATATCATTCCCTGCATTTTCTGTGCGCAGATTAAAAACAAATACAGGGCTGAAAATATTGATACTAATAAATATTTTAGCACCCTTAAAAATATTCTAAATTTTAAACGGCAAACAAATGGGAAACTCTTTGCATGGCATTATAGAGACATCCACAGGCTATAAAAACCAGGCCTTTATTTTAGGCACCAGTGGGGACATTGTGGTCCCTTGAACTAAGGCAGTGATAGCATCAATAGGCTGTGATCCTTTTTGAACACCAGCATCACAGAATGATCAGACATTTTCACAGATATCTGCTGACTGCAGAGAAACAATCCCATTTAAAGTCCCAGTTAATGGCAAAATGTTTTCTGCTGGACAGACTTCTCTGCTATTTCTGACCTCCATCCCTTTCGACCCCTCTTCCTCTTATCACTCTGATAAGAATCAGGCTGACTTTGCTCACTTCAGCAATCCCAATCCTTCTTGGCCAGGCCTCCCATCCCACAGCTGGTTTCCATGACAAAAATGTCTCTTCTCTGGTTATCTGCACCCCTCAGACTCTGTCCCAGTCTCAGCTTTCTCCTTCCAGGCTCTTCATTCTCGCTCCTGCCAGTCTTGGGTTTCTCCTGCCTGTTTCTGCCCCTGCTCCACCCACTGCTCCTGTTCCTAATGCCCAGCTCCAAACTCAGCACCAGCCCACCCTTCCTTGCCTCAACCCTCAACTCCTTGTCTTCCTTGTCAAGCTGGAAAGGAAGCCCCGAGTGTGCCTGGGCCAGAAACCCAACCCTGACATAAATGCCAGACATGAAATTGTACATTTTCATTTGTTCTTTTAAGTAATTTGAGGTTTTCACTAAAATATTCCAGTGTGTGGATAAACACAAAAACTTCCTGTAGCCGAGAGCAAGCCGGCAGGGCAACAGGGTTTTAAGGTAAAATGGCCATAATGTGGCAAAAGTAAACATGTAAGGTAAAGTTTGTCCAGTGTAAAAACTAGGGAATGCTGGAGTAAACTCCCTTTGTGCAAAGTTAATTGTGTACCTCCATTATTACAGCGTGTTTAATTGCATGATCACCACACTGTTTTCACCCACGGAGGCTGCCAGGAAGGTTTAAACCCAGGATCTTCAGAATCAGACTCCAAGTTTCATTCACTCAGTGAAGAAATAACTGGCCAGGGAAGAAGGCTGTTATGGAGCAAGGCACAGCCAGGGAAGGGGCACGATGTGAGTGCTGGTGCTCTGTTTGGGGCAGTCCGGAAAGGCTTTGCAGGGCAGGAACAATTACACTGAACCCAGCTAAGCACACAGCTTTAGGGCATGCATTTACCAAAGGAAAACAGTTTAGACAACAGAACTTATTACATACTTCTCCTCTGCTCCTCCCTCTGCCTGAAGAAAACTTCTAATTACTTTATTTGTTCTCAATGGGGGAAAAAAAAAAAAAAAAAGAAGGCAGAAGTGGAAGGTAAGACTGTGCAAAAGGAGAGCTCAGGAGGGACACGGGGCAATCAGTGAGTGCAGTCCCAGCACAGAGTTCCAAACTGACACTGGTCTGCCATGCAAGACTGGGATGCAAAGATCCATACCACGGCTGTCCTAGGAACTTCCAGTGGGCTGCTACCTTTGGTTGGGGTGTAATTTGTTTTTTTTTTTTTTTTAAATCCTAGTATACAAAAATACCAGCAAGTGCTTTTGTCAGTGTATCTTACTGTGTCAAGGGGACTGTTTCAGAGGTTTATTACAACCCCCCCAGATTTTCAAATGTCAAGCCTTTTTTTTTCTCTTCAGTGTTAAGAGGACTGACCAGCAGTTTTCCTAAAAGCCTGCTCTGATGTTGATTACACTTCAGTTACAAAATGCACAGAAACAGTACACAGGCTTTAAGTGACTACAAGAGGAACGGAAAATAAAGTAAAAATCATATGACTGAACTTAAGTAACCAGTGACAGGTTAAACAAGGAGTTAGCTACAAGAGGTAACATTAGATAACTGACTACTGTATACAGCTCTACACATCAGCTACATATTCTTCTGAGGAATCTACTGGCACAGCACTGTGGAGGTAACTGGTGAGATCCAATATTACACTTACACAGTACAAAAACCAATCAATTCAAAAATTACTGTGTGCCTGTACAGACTGTTTTTACACAGGCTAAAATACGCAGAAATAACTGAGGTGGAAGACACTCGAGATACAGAACAATTTCATAACAGTAATTGAGGGCCACTAAAATCACATATTCTGTAAATTGCTTTAAGCAATAAAGAATATAAATTTTTTTAGCAACAGTATGATAAGCAGATATACATATATTTGCAAAAATCTAAACCACAAGTAACTCTGCATATTACTGCAAAATCATTATTATATTTTCATAGCTATTATAAGTGTAATACTGTAGCAAACAAATACATAATAATATGAGAGATGTAAAATCACTGAATCTCATTAAAAATGAGGTGGTAGTTTGTTTCTTAATTTGATTCATATTAAAGTAATTTCAGTGAAGTCAACCTTGTGAGTGTTAACAGTTACATGAAGCTTTAGCAACTGAGCCCAAACTTCCCAAAAATAAACTTAATTAAAAAAAAATAATCCTTACAATTCATTTATTTGGATCTTTGACCAAAAAAAAAAAAAAAAAAAGAGAGCTTATTAGTCTACTGTGGCTGCAGCCCTGCCTTGGGGCAGGGAGATGGGTTAATGACCTCTCTAGATCCCTTCTACTTCCATTTGCTACAACTCCATGAAGACTGAAGTCACCAAAGCCGAAGGGATTTGGTTCAGGGGGAAGAGGGGGGTGGGGAGAAGAATTTTAGGAATGCTGGGAAAATGAAAGATGCAGACTCTTAGTTGGGGAGCTTTATATCCTACTTACTTCTCTTTGAAGCAGAACCCTGGCCATTCCATAAAGCCCTCCCAAGGCAGAACGGGGACAGTCCGTAGCACAAAGGCCGAGGTCCTGGTGCTGTTCCCTCCTCTGTTTATGAAGCCCACAAGGCACCACATTGCATCATCTTTTCCCTCTTATGTCTTTTTATTATCACCTCATTTGTATTTACCAGTAAGAACTTCTATTATCATCTCTGGGAAAAGACTCCAGCGTTTTTTGTAGGTGCCATGAGAAAGGTGGGTTTTAAGGAGATAACACATTTCAGGAGCACCTCAGTCTTGCCAGTCAACGACTTCACTGCTTTCCTAACCAGTCATCACCAAGCACAGTAACCAGCTGGTCTTGGCAAAACCAAAATACTACCCAAAGACATGCAGGTATGAAACTAAATTCCTTCTAGAGAGAAAAAGTTGTTTTCAAATGTTTGACATGGAGGTTACTACAAGTTCTGACTTCTTCTCTCGCCGAGCTCGCCAACTGAAGAGGCACCTGATATGTGTATTGTGAGGAAACGAATTATCTTTGATATGATGACATGTAGTCTACTGGAGTGATATATCAAAGTTACGTTGACATAACTTTGTAACAACTCACGCACAAAAACATCACCGTGAAAAGACACGAAATTTTTATTAATGCCACAAAACCCCCCAAAAATGCTTCTGAATTAATGTAAGTTCACTACCTCAGGAAGAAATAGAAAAGTCATTCCAAGTGGCCTAGACCTGTGTCAGGTACAAACCATATGACAGCCACGAAATTCGGTTCACAAATAATGACAGTGTCTCACAACCGACCGTATTTATCTTGTGGAGGGATTGGTGCCAAACTGTTCTCCCATAACCATATTTTGGTCTTAGACGAACGATTTTGAAACTCATTTACTATGAATCTCTTATGTTCCCACTCATGTTACAGTTTTCTCAGTGTTTTGACAAATTCAGGAGATAAAACAGTTGGCAACTATTTTTCTGTTTAATGGACACAAACTCAGTTTCTTCTTGTTCTTTTATATTCACAGGTGCTACATTACCATGTTTAGATCACAGCAGTGGATACATTTCCTAAGCTGGCTATAAATACAAAAGACTTGACTTTCTAAAAAGAGCATTCTAAAACTTTCTACTTTTGATGTAACTGTGACTTACTTATAACAAATCACAGCTATATCAACCCACGGTAAAATAAGCACATCTACCACATGCATGTTCTATTTATTTTCTTTTTTTTTTACATTGAAGCATAATCCAAGCCATGAAAAGTAATTATTGTCAACATCAGGTGCTGAGAGAAGACTTCCACTATGAATAGCTGATAAATATACTTCTACCTGCTACCTCTCTGTCTGCTAAACGATGGATGATGATACTCAAACTATTTGAATATAATTCTAAAACTCTTATTTTTCATCACTTAAGACAATGTAAAATCAAACAAAACCAGGGCAATTCTGTCACCTCATTCGCAGGACATTGATGTTTTGTTGTGGCTTTCCAGTAGTACAAAGAGATTATTCAAACAGCATCTTCAAAGACACCTGGCAAAACTAAGAACTATTAATAAACATATTTCCTTTTGTGATAGATTTTGTAAAAAGGCATTTTAACCTTTCAGAACACTGAATCTTAATATGTGCTTCTTCCATGCAGCTTTCCAGTGTATCTGCTTTACGGAAGGGATATATGATAATATCCAGGAGAACTCAATTCAAACTGTGCTGATTTGTTTGGATGTGCCACATGGTGCTGTTTCTGTTTTCTGACCAGAAATCTGTATTGCTGAGCCTGAATTCAAAGCTTAGTTTTACAACACTGGCTGTTAGGAAGTGAAAAATCTTTCAGAGATACCTGTTTGTGCCACTACAATTCAATTCTGTACGTGCCTGTGTAAAACGAATCCCCAGGGTATTTTGGGTGGCTGAAGAAGTTCCAGTCAGATGTGAGTAGAGGTCAGTGGGATTTTTGTATGTGCAGCCCAAGTCACTACTTTTCAGCGACAGGAAAGTACGGACAACTGTCCAAACCAACTCATTCCAAAGAAAAAACTCCAACATGTTAAAGACGATGCGAAGGGACACACAAGTGAAAGAGAAAAATACCAGGAAGATTTACCTTCTCTGATGCCTGAGAATTCCCAGTGCTGGGCACCACAGAGTGCTCTAAATCACATGTACAAGTAACAGCCCTGCTTTATGTCACGGCTGGAGTCTCTGGATAATGAAGAAGCTCCCTGTGTTATGCAGGGGGCTGGATCCATCAGTGATGGTTAAAGGCTGCCCAAGGACTACAGATGTTCAACTGCTTGTCTGATCCAAAGTTTAGAGAAATACTTGGTAATCTTACAACCAGAGCTGGGTAAATACTTACACAGCACACTACTGTAATACCAATACAGCTCTTACCATGCTCATGTCGAAAGACCCTGTCCTGAAGAGTTTACAGTCTGAATACACAAAATGGGTAAAAAGGAAGAAGTGAGGGACAAAATATCTATGCAGATGGAAAAATATCAGTATATATAAATACTGTATTACTCTCAAAGCTTTTTTTTTTTGTTTGTTTGTTTTGGTTTTTTTGTCCTAACTGAAAAAATACTGCTTAGAAAGATGAGTGAAAGAGAACAGACACAGGGTAAGAAATTAGATGATAAAGGGCTGAAAGATGGAGGGCAGGAAGAGATATACTAATCTAGGTGTGTTACAGTTGAGATTGGGATACATCATTTAAATTCTAAAGGGAAACACTGTTCTAAATTCAAAGAGCAGCTCATGAGTCTGATGTTATCATCTACATCCCAAGCAAGGAGAATTAACATTCCTCCCGTGGATCTGTTCTTTTTGCTGAGTTTCTCCTCCCTGAGCTTACGTAAAGAGGAGTGTGGCACCCGTGATGCAAGTCCGGGTGGATGCTGATGGTCATGTCACATTCTCTTCCCTGACGGATTCATTCAACCTAATTGCAGTTGTCTACGAGTCAGCCCTTCAGTCTAACCTATATTATATACTTAGGATGAGATGAACCATCCTTGCAAGTGCTTGTCCCTATCATCTGCTGATTATTCAGGGAACCTGAGTGACCAGCTTAAACTAAATTCTTAACTTGGAGTGGAAAAGGTCAAGGGGAGGAATTCAGTCCTACATGAAGCTTCTCAATTGAGTCAGTGCCTTTGCTGTGCCTGCTCTTCCTTTGAATGACATTGCAACATGCCACGGAGTACAGATTTCATACCAAACCACAGATGGCTCACTGGAAACGTTCCAGAGTCGCTGGTGATGCCCAGGAAGCTCTACAACAACTTGAGTCTTTCTACTGGGAAGCTTGAGAAGCGTTCAAGGCACTGTGTGTACAAACAAAGGCTATGAAAGTGAGGAGGAGGGAGAAACAGCATTCAGAGCAGAAGCATCTGTTCTAGGATTACAGTGTTATTGCTACCCTCTACAATTTTGGCTAAATTGAAAAAGCTAAACAAATATTTGAGTTCGCATCCAAAGCTATCTGTTAAAGTTCACTGTAATTTACCAGGCTTCTGCCTCGGTTCCTGCCACATTTCAGAACACTCATTAATACCCCCGTTTAAAAACCATTACTGGGGGTGTGCAAGTGCACTGAGTAACTGATGGAGTGCATTCTGCCTCTTGGTAAAATTGTCCAGACAGATTTCAACACTTCACAGAAAGGTTCTGCTCCAGGACAGGTAAACTCACACTGGCAAGCCCCTGTTACAAGTGCATTTCATTGACTGGTTTGCCAACTCTAAAAACAGAGACGTCGGGAACGCAAACAGATTTCTGAATTGAACAGTTCTGCGTGTACAACAGCTCTGTGTGTGCAAACACAACCGCAGCACACCCAAATGCACACACTGCTCGTGACTGCAGAGGAGCTCCTGATAATGGCTGAATCTCTCCACTACGGCTCTACAAGGCAGCGTGAGCTGGACTGTTTTACATTTCCCTACATGGTACAAACCACCCCTGCAATCTGGCCCTGAATGCCTCTGTTTCAAGAGACCAGCGTCACAGGTTTGGCAAGCCACTGGTTATGAAGAAGGAGTGCGAAGAGGGGGCAAAATGTAAATGTTAGCTGGGAAGGAGGGGGGATGTATTGTTGTTTTATACTGGGAGTAGCCCTACGCTCTGTAGTCTGTTTACTTTTTTAGGTCAGCTAGAATCAGAAAATTTCCATTGCTAGGCAGCCCAGCACATCTGTGAAGCATTTCTGGGCGTTCAGACCTGAAGCATGTGCTGCCCAAAGGGAAGATTCATTACCCTGTGTCACACAGCCCCACCAGTCCCTCCCCTGGACGGCACGAGGGCTCAGGCAACAGGAAAGCGCCCAAACTTCGTGCAGAAACACATTACATGACCAGAGCACAACAATTAGCACATTTGTAAAGCTTCAGGGATAGGAACAATTTAATAGCTTTTTAAAGCCAGCTAATTTTTTCTGGAGCTTTTTATCCTTTTTTTTTTTTTTTTTTTTTTTTTTTTTTTTTTTTTTTTTTTTTTTTTTTTTTTTTTTTTTTTTTTTTTTTTTTTTTTTTTTTTTTTTTTTTTTTTTTTTTTTTTTTTTTTAAATTATTATTTTCCTTTTCATGCACTGGCAAGTTCTTCTTTGCCACAGGTATTTTCTGAGTCTGCCTCGCGGGATTATTACGTGTGGAGGAGAAACACAGATTATTCAGCCACTTCGAAACAGTGCTGGGGAAATGAAAAAGGGCTCTGGAAGTGCAAACTTTTGCTAGTTATATATGTTTTAAAGGCAAGCATCATTTAGGTAGATAGATGCTTTGCTGGTTTGCAAAATTCTGCAGGTTTACAAACCAAGGCTGCTAAACAGATGACTGGTTTGTTTATGTTAGCAGCTTTTCACAAGCTAGAAACTTCAGCCCTGCAATGGCAAATGCCACTGTCAGACACTTCGTGCTAAGGCAAAAAGCAGGCCAGAAAAGGGAAAAAAAAAAAAAAAAGGCATTTCTGCTATCATTGTCTTCTCATCCTAAAAACTGACACTGATATAGGAAGTATGTTCAGTTCCCTTCACTCCTAGGTAAGGCTATGAACATTATGTAATTCTTATTTTAATATTTCTTCAGTGCTAGTACCCCATGACTCATGAGGGCTACAGTTTAAAACCCCAGCTAATAATGCCTTTTGTAGTGTTACTGCCAAATAATCTCTAGACTTCAGAAATCCCTGAAGTGTAATTTAATATCT
>NW_020956261.1:180280-274757 GCF_003031625.1 Empidonax traillii | reverse complement strand
CCACCCTCGCAAAGTCACATTATGTATTTAGTGGGTATTTTAGAAAATGCATGCATCTTGACCTCTTTTCAACCTTCAGTAAATTCATGTATATTTTAGGGGAGGTTTAGTGGGGAATTAAATCTGCTAAAGATGTTGAGAACTGCTTGTTTAAAATATGTTGGACCGCAAGATTAATAATGACGTATTTCCAAGGCCGAACACTAATTGCAAATTACAAGTCAAGAAGTGTTAAAAATAATCACATTTAGCTGGCATTTGATAAAATAGCACTTAGTATGAAAAATGTATGAACAAATCTAAATTACATAAATCAGATGGGATTTCACCCTTAAACCAATGGGAGATGTGCCATTTGCTTCAGCAGGGTCAGAATTACACCCTGAAAATGCAGGCCTTACCGGGGTGCATGGGAATAACATCCGTCATTACCCCCGTCCAAATGTCACGTGCACACTTGCACAATTAATATTTTTACATGAGATATATTTCTCTTAAAATTTCAGTGTTCCAAAAGCTAACAAAATAAAGGTTATATTAGTTATCATCTAATAAGTGATCTAATAATAATTAGGCATCAGCAAGAAGCTAAAATCTGCTTACATAAAAAGGAAAGATACACAACTTGTTTTCAACACCCCTCAGTTCTTTAAAATGATGAAAAATGTGACTCCCTGAAACTAATGTAACAGAAAACCCAACTGGTGAAAGCAACATCTTCATTAAAAACATAAAAGACAGGTGCAATACTTTTATAAAACATTTTCCTTCTGATTAAGGCTTTTGGACAACAGACTAGCCTAAATACAGTTACTTTGACAAAAAAATGCGCTTTCAGAAACAATGATTCCAGAGTATATAGTTCTTCACAGGAAAGGTTTTTTTTTTATACCAGGTTTAATCTGTGCTGTTTATATAGCTGACTTTGTATGGCATGTCATTTTCTTTCATACTGTGTATGTACACTTGTTACTCCTCTTTTAATCCGTAGCTGAGTGCCTGACTTGGGAAAGTATCGAAAAAGTGACTATTTATGAATGGACGGTGACTTTAGAGCGTGGGGTGTTGTGTTTGTTTTGAGTGTACAAAGCTGGGCTTTGACCCACAGCATTTTGTTTCTCCTTGGCTAAATAAGGAAGGAGGATGGTGAAGAGAGGAGTATGACTCACAACTAAGAGCAGATAATTCCCCCCAGTATAATGAAAGCCTTTTGTCATCAGGTGCTGACTCAGCAAACCGAACCTCCGCTATTCACCGGTTTAAGCGGAACCTGAAGACTCATTTCCCAGTTTGTTGTACACTTGCTGCTTCTCATTTTACAACCTGAAGTCTATGTCTCTATTTGTCCTGTAATCTGAGCAAGGGACAGTTTGCCCTGTGCCAGCTGAGCTCTGTGAGTCACTCTGTGCATCACTGAGAGCCAGCAGTCACCATCCTTCCCTGTTCCTGATGACACTGCCCTTGGTGGCAACAGTGCCAGGGCAATTCCTGGGTGTCAGCTTGCTATACCAATGTGGCAAGCGCCTTATATTCAGATTTTCTATTTATCTTATTGCTAAAAGTGCAGGATACAAAAGCAGTACTCAGTATGCTTCAGGTTAGACACTGAAATTTGGGGTCTGAAAAACAAGTAGGAAGAAGAAAAGGGCCTTTTCCACTGGAGTGCCAGTTCTACTTCCTTCGCTGAGCTTTCAGTTCTAAAGACCTGTAGGATTTTGTTAGCAGGGACAAGGGCACAAGAAGGTGGCAGAGAAGACTAAACACTCTTGGGAGTGTTTCTTAGTGAGGTGGCAAAGGCAGCAGTCAAGACCTTAGCAGGAATTATGTTGGCTCAGCATCAATACCACACATTGGCTCATTGGCAGGTGTTAATGTGCTCAGAGAGAGTCTGCTAACAGCCCATGACCTGAAGGAACTCTCTAATCAGAAGGAAGTGAAGCAAGATTGATTCAAAGTAGGACAAAATCTCTTCCATATCAAAATCTGCGAAGCTGAGAGGCTCAGCTCCTTTCCTGCTCAGCACACCTCTGAACTGTTCCCATCCAAGGGAGCAACTGCTTCGAAACATTTGAAGGTCAGGTTCATGCATGTCCTTGTCAGCTCCTGTTTCTCTGCTGCACTGCCTCTTCTGGTGGGTTTGCTGTAGGAAGAGAAGCTCTAACACCTACCTGGATTAACCTATAAGTGATGAGACTCTACTGATTAGCAATATGCTCAAGCTTTACTTTATTGGACTAAACAATTACAGAGTAGCCTGGACAAAAATACTCTCAAACTCTGGGGAAAGGATGATAAATAAAGGACAACTGTCAACGTTGGTAGTTTGGGGAAAAAAAAAAAGAAAAAGAAAAAGAAAACAATTACAAAGCACTGGGCATCAGAACCAAACAGGAAAAAGTGGGTTGATTTGATTCTCAAAACATTGAAAATCTGACAGTTTTTCATTTTAAGAAATGCAGGTACTTTGCAACACAAGAAATAATAAATATTATCTAAATCCAATGGGACAGTAAATATTGTTAAAATGGTGAAAACAACAGTTCCGGTTACTTCACCACACAGACAAATTCTACAGGACAATAGGCTAAATTCAGATATGGCAATGATGATTTAGGGAAAATTAACTACAGGATTCAGTGTAGCAGCCTGGAATAAAAAGAACTTGAGATCTGGGATAATCAAAAACTGGCCAGGTTTGATGTAACGTCTCCTCATCCTTGCCAAAGGTGCCGGTTACTAGACAAGGAAAATCTTGTATAATACAAACAGGATAACACTTACAGCTGGATCCCTTACAAAACAGCTTCAGCTGACATTTAGGCCTCAAGTAAAACAAGTCAGACAGATGTGGTAGTGACCATGGCAAGGGAATACTTAAATGTTAAATGTAGAAATGTCTCTCACTGGCAGGAGAACAATGATGTGGAAAAACATGGGCAGGATATTCACTAATTCAACCAGAATCACCAGCAAAAGGCAGGAAAGGCCAATGAAATACCCTGGTGTTAGTTATCAGTGGGCTAATCCTATGTTCATTTGTGGGATAATGTGTTTTCTAGGAGGAAGTTGGCTGCCAATTTCATTAGAAGCAAGAACTAGATTTTATTATAGCAGCAGAAAACTAGAAAACTCTTGAAACAACCTCTGAACTTCCTCTTGATTCTTCATAATAGTTTCTTTAGCTCTACGAGAATACTTTCACCCAGAACACCGATGACATTCCATTCT
The DNA here is from genome assembly GCF_003031625.1 of Empidonax traillii. Classification (NCBI taxonomy): domain Eukaryota; kingdom Metazoa; phylum Chordata; class Aves; order Passeriformes; family Tyrannidae; genus Empidonax; species Empidonax traillii. The sequence continues at coordinate 271,529 of NW_020956261.1, read as the reverse complement.
TGTCACTGTTATGCTCCATTCTGTATGTAGTAATTCCACTCCAGTACATCCCCACTCACTAATCCCTTAGTCCTTCAACATTCCCTTTATAAATATATTGCTGTTTGATCTCACTTGATGCTACACCCTCCTTAAAATATCCTTCAAGACACAGAGGGAAAACAGCCAACTATTTCTGTTCCCCAGTTTCTGCACAGGGGGTCTGATGAGGAAGAGAGGATGAAGTGCCTGCCACGCCCTTATCTATGAGGTGGAAAAAAAAAAAAAAAAAGTCACAGGAGTGAAGGATGCCTTTGATTCCTGAGTTCAAAATCCCAGCGGCCTGAGCAACCCCATAAATGATGGAGAGTTCTGAGCAACTTCAGCCTTCCTCTTCCTCCTCTGCTCCCTGCCACTGAAAGACTGCAGAGCATGATGACAAAATATTTCAGCATTAAATACGACTTTTACAGCATGTGTCTCTAACCAGATACCAGGGGAGCTCTTCAACAAATAGAAACTAAAAAGGAAAAGACAGTTACAGTCAATGCTTATTTTTTAGAATTTCACCTAGGGGAGTTCCCACTACTCATGAACTGAGAAAGCACAGATTTAGGAATCAAGATCTATTATTAAAATCCTTACTTCTGAGGAGGATTTTGTTTGTTTCTCACTTTATTCCACAGGACTGTAATTGTGTTCACGCAGGATGGAAAACAGGTGGGCTCTAGTATTTTTTCAGAAGGAAAATGTAATTATCGAAATTAATTCAACAAACTCTTAAACCCCACTATTTTTAATTAAAAAAAATAAGGAAAACAAATGAAAAACTTTTTGATGCCACTGTGTTTTTTGAAGTCGGATTTTTAATCACACCAATTATTTCCAAGAAACACATCATTACACACTTTTAATTAACTTCTACTTAACAACTTTGGGTGATTAAGTCTTAAGATATCTCACATCGTAGGCAGGGGGGAAATGGCAGTCTGATAAGTTACATAACATGACACGGATGACACGCTCCTAACTTAAGGCTTTTATAATTTTATTTTCCCCCTTACTGAAAAAATTCCAGGCGCTCCCGTCAACGTATCGTTAACAGCAGAACGAGAATCAGGGTTCAAACCATTGACTCTTAAGTGCCCCAGTTTAAGGTGAGGCCTTGCACAGCAGCTGATGACACATCCTGCCTGACAGAACTTGTGTGGGATAGCAGCCGCCAAGGCAGACAACTTTCCAGGTTGTCAACTTCCAGCGACGGATATTTATTGACTAATTAAACGGTCCTTTCACATTCTTGTCTAATTGAAACTTAATGTGAGCTAACCACAGCACAATTACAGCGCACAATACATTCTCGTTTCCTAACCCCACAAGCAAATCGAAAATTCCAAAGGTCTGGGTAACCCAATGTGCACGTAAGCTCAACTCAGACAAACTCTGTCAGAATTACCGAACACACATCTGCGTTCTCTCTGCAATCCTAAAAGCTGCTTGGGTAATGCCAAGGCTTAAATTTTCTAGTTTTAAAGGTAGCTCTGTGAATGCGGCGTGGCCAGATGAATTAACTCTGGGAAAATACAGCCTGCACTCAAAAGTAGGAAATGAGGAAAACACCTTTGCTGAAAGGATTGGACTCCGTTCAAGAATGCATCAGCTCAAGGATAATATAAACAAAAGAGAAGAATATTTTCACGAGTACCACGTAGTTATTGGGAGCGTGATTTTGGAATCTAAATCACTTTTGGCGAAACAAACAGCCTGTTTATTTTATTTGCTTTTACTAGAAGGTCCTGCTTCTGAAAGAATCATTCCTTCTCTGTTACAGTTACATGTTCCAGCCTCAGAAACACCACCTAGCTGCCAAAAATCTGCCACTTTTAAAAATAACCGCCAGGTAATACACAAAAAAAATCAGGTTGAAAAGTTGACCTTCCAATAAATATTATCATTAGAAATCCAGCTCATCCTCCACCTTCCTGCTTTGCATTCCAGATCTGAACTTCTTTATAAACCTTGGCACAACTCTTGCCAAGTAGTTGAGTCCAGGTAAGAAATGCCAATTTACTAAAATAAGTTGAGCCAGTCAGGGCACAGACGCCACTATCATGCAGTGCTTTCGTATTAGGAACTGAAAAAAGAAAGAGATGGAGCAATTTCTGGAAGAAGAACATGCTTTTTAATAGAAGTTAAACAAATTGGACATGAAAAAAGGAAATATTTTGCTCTAGCTCTGTCACCTCAGGGAAAATACCTTCATTTAGCATCCAGGTAAAATTAGTAATCAAAGCAAACAGAGCTTTTCACTTAGTATATGAATAAAATTAATAACCAAGTAAACAGAACTAATTATTCAGGACTTTTCCTCCCTCTTGGTATAACATAAATATCTGAAGCTCTGAAAAACTGAGTGGTGAGTCATGAAGAGCCTAAAACAATCTTATCACACACACACAGTGAGACATTGCTAAGTAGGGCATGCACTGCCAAATGCTGGAGCTTCTAACCTGAGAAAGTTTTCACATGTTAACCTTGGGTCATCATCTTTCCTCTTTCTCCAGTGTGTTTAGCAGAACTTCCAGAGAACCCAGGTAACTCCAAGTTATGGACAACATACCATGAAAGCAGCTGTTTCAAAGGACACTCAGTTACTGCTTAGCCAGCTAAAAACCTCTCCAAATAATGTACTGTAGATTTCCTTCTTTTAAATCAGCTGATACTGTACGTTGGTTACACATCCCATTCCCAAATTACTCCTCTATACAAATCACAAGAAATGGAAGAGAAAAAGAAAAGCCCATTAAACGTGCTGTAAGTTGTGTATTCCTGTTAACTGCAAACAATTACACAGTAATTTTCCAGTTATGCACTTGTCTCACTTTGCATTTTCAAAGCCAGTGACTTACTCAGTGACGGCCACAATTTTTGCTCATTTGCACTTCTACCATTTCTAGTACATATCAATCATTTAAAAGGAGACACTGACATTCAACAGATTTAAAAACTTTGGGCTCTTAATGAAAATGATCACTGACTTCAGGAGAAAGCCATAGACAGAACTCAAGGAGACCCACAAGATGAGAAGCTCTGCCTGGCAACGTCAGTGCCATGTTGGGACCTCAAGGTTCATTCTGACATATCAAGAGGTATCTACAGGATGTGACAGGAAAGATGAAGTCTGACAGTTCAAAGAGAACCGTCTCTTTCTCCAAAAAAATCCACCCTCACAGAACACCTGGAAATTGAAAAATATCTGGAGATACCTAAAAAGGTAAGAAGAGGCAACTACCAAGAAGAGACAAAAAGGGAAAATAAGCACCAATCACACACACAAAAAAGAGGTGGAATCAGCACCCATGGCTTTTCCCTAGCTTAGAGAAGCATTTTTAAAGCATTTTAAGTATCTTTTAATATGACAATGACCTCTTGTTCCAAGCCTTGTCCCCTGTGCACTTGCTCAGTCCCATGGGCTCCTCAGTTGGGCCCCCATCACCAAAATGTCATCTGTATATTTACGTACCTAATGACAAGGAAAAATTGATACTGAATCATGAAAACACTTTTTTTTTTTGTTTTTTGTTAAAGAGATATCTCAAGAGTGTTAAGGAAAAAAAAAGAACTCAAAAGTTTTCTTTCTTTTGCCTCTTTCAGTCAAAGAGGACACGCTGTCTCACTTTATTGCCTAAACAAGAGGAAATAAACAAAAACTCTATCTACAGGGTAGAGTATCTTAGCCTGGAGGCTGAATATATACTTTGGAAAATGAAACAGAAGTTCCTGGACTATCCTTCACTCTTTTTTACCCTCATCCACATTGGTATATCTTGTAAGACACAAATCTTTCAATATCTCCCTTCGTGCACTTTTATTCCTGAGGTACTTCTTTCACACATATAATCAGCTGTTTTCCCCCTTACTTTATCAGTCTTTTTCAAATGGAAAAGAAGTTACTGGAATGAAATTAATCATTGTTTTTTTCATAGGGTTCTTTCATGTTACATTAATTTGAGCACAGAACAGAAATGCAAATCAAACTGAGTGTTTCTATATGCAAATCGAGTTACTTTGAGCAGCTGATTTCTAGGCCTTTACTCACTGAAATATATATATAAGATATATATATATATATTAATTTTTTGGATATTTCATGCTTTTTTTTTTTCTGTCTGCTGACTTGAGGTGAGACCAGCACAAGGAACACTCTGTATTTTAGGGCAATCAGATACAGAAACAGGTTGATAGATGACTTGAAGGGGCTTTGTTAGGAAGCTGAACCGACAGCTCAAGTTTTCCGGACCAACCCCCTGCCAATTTTGTCCAATTTAATATTTTCTACGTGCATACATTAAAAGATGGGTCTTTATAAATAGAGGAAATTATTTACAAAACCGATATTTACCTCTTTTTCCAGGAAGCATCTTAATCTGTACGACACCAAGTCAGCCTGTGGCCTTCAGCCTGCACATGAATTTCTGCCAAGCAATTACCTGTAAGTCACTTTAATGGTAGGATGAAGTTATTCATTTCTCATATTTAATGACAGACAAGAACAATGATGCTGGTTCATGCTCGAGGTAACGACTTGGTTTCATTTGCTTTTCCTTCGCTTCAAGTATGAGAAGAAAAGATGGACATAATTCAAAGAACTAACAGGAAATTTGAAGAACACAGCAGAAATACGCACCTGGACTATTTTCTGGCCTGTGTATAAAACCAAATAATTACTTCAGTTGTTGCACTTTGACACTACAGGGTGCAGAAAATGCTTTCTGTGTAAGAAGCCAGTTTGAGATACCATTTCTCCAAGGCTGGGAACATGAATGGTACTATTTAAAATTATTTTCTTTGTCTGTTATGATTTAATTCCTATTAGAGAATGCTGTTTCATGTGAAAAATTTTAAGACATTTTTGAAAAGATTTAAACTAGATGGAAGCTCTGCAAGCAGAAAATTTTATTGCTGTATAGGTAGGAATTTAATTTATGCTATGCCTTCTCTTTACGAATAAAAAAAAAATCAAAGTATTTGAAAATACTTATAATTCTCACTACATTCAACTTTTTATACAAATAAATACACTTTAAAAATCAACTTGTAGCCCTTTTGCTTAAAATTTCTTTTACTAAAGTGACACATTATAAACTGCATGTTGACAAAGAGAACCGGAAGAAGCTGCTGAACTTTTATAAGAAGCGGGCAGCTCTTGGAAAATCCTCAGCAGTCGGGAGGAGAGGAGCTACTGGTACTCCTGCCTGCAGCCACTGCCTGCTCTGGGAACCACCTCTTGTGCAAGATGCCAAGGGAAGTGTCACTCGGGCCAAATTCCTCCCGTGACAGAAGGACTCACACTGAGACACTCATATGCTTGTGGCAAGAACCGAGTCAGAGACCCCCAGGCCACGAATCCCCAAACAAAACTGTTATTTCTCTGCCGTTTCTTGGAGGTGTAAGGACATAAGCCTTAACTCCAACACGGCACAGGTTTTGTTGTCTGTTCCTTAGCTCAACTTTGCGTTCATTAAATGGTCATTAAATAACACTCCCCTTTGCAGTGTAAGCAGGTAGATCCGTGAGTGCTCTTGATGTGGTACCCCTAGAGGTGAAGAGCAAAGAATTCAGGTGTACCTTTGATGCAAACCAAACCCAATGTACTCATAAAGAAGGCACAGCTTCCTCCTCTTTTTCTTTTCTTCCTCTGAAAAGCAGAATTAAAGAAGATACTGTGCCATTCTGTAATCAGTTAAACAAGATTACTGAGAATCTCCTGATTTTGTCACTGACTTTTCCTCCTGGCTGGAACACTCCTGGCCAAACGCTTTGGTTAATAATAATGGAGAAAGTGAAAACTTTAAACAACAAGAAGAATTTGATTCCTCGGTAGCAACAGATTTTCTTTGACTCATGCCAAATGAAAAACTCCTTACATGAAATTATAGGGCAGTGACAATAATACTACAGTGTGTGTTTCTTCAGGTCCTCAGTGTTACACGATGGAAAATCAAAGGCAGAGCTTCATCTGTGGCAAAAAAGGAATTGCTCTTCCCTGACCTTCAAACTCAACGTTAATATTGCCTGTCTGAAAGCTGCCAGTTGGTTCTACTGATACCCATTCTGAAGCTTGTTAGACCCTTAATAATTCAAACACTGGTTTTTAACATGTTCAATAAATGTCTGTTCTCTGAATAGCATGGAACAAATTAACCACTACGGATTTCTAACTTATTAGTGATAACATAGTACTTAATTGTGGAAAAAAAAATATTAAGAAATCATTGCCTACTTGATTTTTTTTTTTTAAATTTCCAATTTTCTTCTTTCTCTTGAGCATATTGCCCACTTCAGTTCCAATTACTTTCCAAGAAAGACTTTGCCTTAGAAGTGTTTGCTAAACATCTCCCATTTTTAAAGGAAGCAGATAAAAAAAACCCAGCCAAACACCTAAAATGATTTAAAGTGGCTAATTTTTTTTTTTCCCCTGAAGGTTAGAAAAAGAGTATATCTATATATCTATATATCTATCTATATATATATACACGCATGTGACTGTTTGCATTATGTAGGTGTAGAACTTCAATAGGGTGAATGCATCCAGCTAAACTTAACTAGCTAAGCTAAGCACTAACTAAACTTTCTTCTTGGTCTCTCAGAAGAAAAAAAATAATTTTTCAAAAGAGGTTCCTTTCAGTCTATTTTCCTAACTTTGAAATGATTTTTTTTTTTTTGTGTCTATTAATAATTTAGACAATATTAATGATCCCGGGCACCCAAACGAAGGAGTATTTTTATGGTCCCATGAACATACGTTTTGTGTCAAGAAAACTACATTTTTTATCCATAATATAGCCCCATAAAAAGATTACACTGAAAATAGCCCTAAGACAGAACAAATCATAAAGAAGTTAGTGCGTGTGTTAAGCCTGTAGAGACAAAGCATAAAAATAATATTCTTCTGACATTGTGAATGAATGTCACTTTCATATTTTTGTGGGAAAATTTACATGGACACTTCGAAGGCAATTTGTGTCTCATGTGTGTGGTTACCATTCCCCTTTTAGTGTATTTATAGAACTTGGTGAAATAGTTGTGGCTGTTCAAATGGAATTTCTTCCAATGGCATTACCCCTGGCATATTGATTTCATATTGAAAGAATGTATCTGCTCAGTTCGAAAAAAAATCTGCTCCACCTTTTGCCATTAAAAATACCATATTTAGATACTCTGTGGCTAAATCAAAGAAGAAAAGAATTTTGAAAAATATTTCCTATAACGCGGCAGTTTTGAGCCCTTTTGAGCAGCACTGGAACTCTCAGAGCCAATCCTTGTTCTCTGTAAGCACGTGGAAACAAGTTAACTGCTAAGAAGGTAACTTCTTTTTCTTAAAAAAAAATATTCATAAAGTATCAGCTGAAAGAACTGAAAATTACACCAACTTTGATACTTTTTGTATCATCACAGCAAACGTAAAAGGTCTTACCATTAAAACATACTGGAGATTTGTATCAAATTGATATTATTTATGATGATAATTACAGCCTATTTCAACCAGAAGGAAGGCTTTTACTGATGACACAGAGTTTTATTTCCCCTGAAAAACAAGAAGTATTCTATCTAAATTACAAACACCGCTGTATTTTATGACTAGCTAAATCATTAATCAAGATAAGTATGGGAAAGCCAAGGGATCTCAGTTTACCTGGTGGCTGATTGCCCAGCAACCCTTCCCTGTAATTGTTTTTAGCAGCAGGGCAGTGTTCCTGGAGACCAGGGGCTCTCACAGCCCATGTCCTCTTTTTCCTGCAGTGGTGCAGGGAAAAACTAAAGAACCCAAATAAAACACAGCCAGATTTCAGATAAGTTCCCTGCTCAGTTCCACTGACTGCAGGTCCCTCACAGCCACTGAGTAGGGAGTAGATGAGGTCTTTAGAGAAGCCAGACCTGCTCACAGGTGGTGATCTGTGTTTTAAATATGACTTTTGGACTGAAGAAAGTAGATCTATTTCATGATCAAGTGCTAAAGGTAAGTTAAAAAAAAAGTAAATACTTAACCATTATTTATTAAATTATTTTGTATCATGATGGGAACTAGAAGATTATTGTGTATTTAAATTTAATGAAACCTTGTAAAATAGTCACAGAAACCCTCTAGATCAAGGAAATCTAACAGTTTATTCAAAACCTATACCTTGTGGACATTCTCTTTTTTCTACATTCACTACTTATGCCTCTGGCTCATCACAGACTCCTTCACTGAGTTAATTTATTTTCCTTTTTTGGACCCCAGTCATTATCACCCTGTTCACTTTTCACATATACCTACACTGCTCCCTGATAACTCTATCCAATGAATTATTCCAACAGAGAATGACCCCATAACTAAGGCACTCACCCAGCATTTAGAAACTCCAGTGCTTTGATAGAGATCTCAAGTATGATCCCCATCAAGGCACTGGCCACAGAAAAACAGACTTTTGCCCAGCCTAACTCATCCTGTTTTTTGGATGGTAAAACTAAGATCATGTAGCATTTTAACTACTGATGACATGCTTGATGTTGCTTAAAAGTTGTAGGTCTGTCTTCACTGAAACTGCCTCCTACAGTTCAACATCCTTTCTAACCAGAAGTTAGAAGAAGCAGAGGCCTCAGTCAAAGTTGGCCACAGGGAAAGGGTGGCTGAACGTTTCTGTAACAGATTTCTTCCTGTCACAAAGAAAACAGCATGCAAAAATGTACCAGGTTAAATGGAAAAGTCACTTTAACGTGCTATTAACAGCGTGAAAGATCACTGGCTTGCAGGGCTATACAAAGTTGAAGGAATTTGGTTCATGCCAGACTTGCCTTGAATTTATATTTTTAGTAGGAATGGAAAGTTAAGTACAGCCTCGATCCAAGATTCAACCATAATTTTAATGCAGCAGTAAATAAATGCTTTATTCTGAAATAAAAGCCCAGGGTAACAAGTCCAACCCTTGGTGCATTTGATATTCCTTTCTAGACACAAAAGTTTGTTCTCTGCCAGATGTCTGTCTGGATGGAGCAAAAATCATCTGCCTTCTGTATCTGTATCCCATGGGTCCCTAGGGCTCATCAGTCCCTACTCGACCATAGTGTTATAACTACCATTACAAACATAAAAATAGAATGATGGTGAAATATTTCAGTGGAGAGATATTGCACATTGCTTCCTATAAAACTATAGCATTGAATTACTGCTGGAGGGACCAGATTCAGGACACAATATTTTTCATTTACGCCACAGTCACTGCCCCATTGCTAAATGTTTGTCTATACAGACACCAGAACTCTAACCAACACTGGCAACACCTTGGCATTAACTGAAATCAGGTGACCAATTTACCACAGGGAAGAAAACTGAATGGAAAATGGAATATTGTCATTTGGCTTCTTTAAATAGTTAGGTGTCAGATTATCTGTCCTACTGTGAGATCTTTTAGATGAGATACAAGATTAGGGTTCAACTGTCACAGGGTATTAGAGAGTCCATAAGAGGTCAGCTAATCTAGCAAAATCCAAAAAAAAAGCACCGATAAATAATTAATCTTTGCCTAAATTAAGGATAACACATATTCTGTTCGGATCAAAAAAATTTTTTACATTTTTCCAAAATAAAGTTTTAGCTCTGAGGGCTTGGGCAGAGCAGGATGCAATGTCTGAGGTTTCAGAATGAGAACTTAAACCCCCCAGTTTTGAAGGAGCAAATATCTCTAAACATCAGTGTGGGCCCACTGCAATTTTAAGTCATTCTTAAACCTGACAAAATTAACTTACCGTAATTATGATGAGATTTTTGCAGCCTAAAATCATCACTGGTTAGTGACTCAGCTAATGAGTGTTTTTATGATTTATTAGTTAAACGGAAAGATTGTGAGTTTAAATTCTGTTCCTGATTAACTGCATTAGAAATTATATACATGGCCTGTCATTCTAAAATAACGGTGTCTTAAAGTTTAATTAAGGCATGCAAGCTGTTTTGAGTAACTTCAGGTGAAAGGTTCAACATTGTTATAACAAATTACAAGGAAAATACCACACAGTATTGCTATTACTAATAGTACTAATATGAGATTTAGCATAAGGTGGCGGCTTAAACCAATCAAACTCAGTACAAAATGTTGCCCACAGATGAAGAATTCATCTGCCCTGACGCAGGAATTACTGTGCAAAGTACTGCGACCTGTACTGCAGAAGAGGTCAGATTAAGTAACCACAATAGTCTCTCTGCACCCAAAAAAATCCTGTAATATTTCGGACTGAAAAGAAGTTAAACACAAAGCTCTGCTTGCTTCTTTCTTGTGAGTATAAACTATATGAGTGCCATTCAACGACATAAACACATTCATTAGGTTTTCAGTAGGTCCCCTTTCTAAGGAAAGAAATTACATACTTTTGAGCTCTTGAGTGAACTACAGTGTTTTATGCCTTTAATTCAACACTCTTAGGGCTTACAGTTCATTGAAATTCAAAATCATGGGTACAAACCGTGTTCACAAAGAAAATGTTGACCTTCCTATATAGCAAATGCCTTTTCGTTCTCCTTTTTTTTTTTTTTCTTTCCTATTTTAATAAAGAAACACTAATGAAGCTGAAGGAGGTAAAAGGTTTGACCTTCCTATTAAAATAACAAATGTAATATAATTCACATATTACAGCATGTTGGCTACAGCTCATGAAATAAAATACTGCAACAGAAAGAGCATATTGTTTCTACACATCGAAAATATGCAAATTAGACAAGTATTCAATATTCACTTGAAAGCGAGAAAATGTACCAGACTACCAATGGTATTTAGGAGAGCAAACTGGTTGAACATGATTATTTGAATTTAAAAAATGGGTATGGGATTCCCCTCTCTTTGCTTCTTGCCATATATGGTGTCTGTGGAATATCCACAGGGCAAATTATTCACTACCTTTCTCGAGATGAAAAGCTACTGATTGGCATCAGACATCAAGAGGGATTTTGGCATTAGAATAGATTTACACTTGATGACATGTCAAAGGCTCGAAACAAAAACTACAGAATTTACTCATGAATGCCGAAGGCAAGCCACTCATTCAAGGGTAGCTCAATGCACATCTTTCCAAGGATGGCATTCAACCACACCAAGAACAAAAATACAGCAAACAAAACATGGTTATACTTGGAAATGAATGTGCTTGACTAGACTGAGCAAAATAACAGCCAGCATTACCTGTTGCCAGCTGTCAGCGAAGAATAAAGAACTGTAACATCCTTGTAATAAAGAGGGAAACAGAATCCAAGCTCATAATGAAAATACAGCAGTTAGGGGGATGAAGTGGGATCAGCAGCACTATGTGTGGGCATGATAACTCCCACTCCCAGCCTACTGGCCCTTTAACTGATGTGTCCTCACTTCTCTCTTCCCACAAACACTTGAAAATAAAGAGGAATTACCTAGGAGAGCAGGCACAAGGTGCAGTGCACATAGGTGTAAGAATATGTGGCATACTGCCAAATTCTGCCATTTCTCCTTCAATCTGCATTCTGATTATTTGAAAAATAATTTCATTATTTGCCTTACAGTGGAGTGCTTGTAAAAGCTATCACAAGGGTTGACAAGATCACAGTTTTTTCCTTATTGTACCATATTCAAAGTAGAAGTGAACATACTTATTTTAAGAATCCTACAATTGTATTTCAACTCCACTTCAGAGACAAAGCAAATTCATTATGCATTTGCTACTTTCAAGTAAATTCATTATGTATTTGCTAATTTAAAGTAATATATAAAGTATATTTTGGTCTTTATTTTTGATAAGCTGTATGCTTATGTTAAGAAGGATACCCACGCGCTCCTAAAAGAAACCGTCCATTTTCCAATGGATTTTCAAATATATAGTTACTGTTTATCTAGAGCATCTTCACTGTCTGAATGTACTCTAAATGATGTAAAAAATTTGAATTCGACCGTTAATCAGAATCTGGTAGAATAACCTAATGTTCATAGGAGATAATTATTCAACTTTTCTCATAAAGATACTGAAAAAGGGCAATATGAAGTAGCCATCATATTTCATTGCTTTTGAGACTTCTTGAGTACTTGTAAATACAGCCAGTTCCTTTAGAACCGTACAAAGGACAGATGAACTCCTTGAAGATTTGGCTGAATCTGAAGATGCAAACCACTTCAAGAAAACTGTTTCAAAATATCCCCCCTCCTCCTCCTCCTCCTCCTCCTCCTCCTCGGGTATCTTCCAAAAGACAGTGAAAGAAATATTTTACCTTCAAAACATATCACACACTCCACAGTAAATGCTGATCCCAGAATAGTCAAGAAACCAAAAAAGCTGACAAAATACAGATTCACAAAGAGAGTCTCTGTGGCATCTGTGAAAAATCCTCTGGGATCAGCATTTCGGTTCAGGTGGCTTTGCCTAAGAGGTGTCTGCCATCGCCAGCCTCAACTTTTTTTTGAGGGAGAAAAAAAAAAAAAATCGCTTCCACGAGCGGAAAAAGCTTCATTTTCAAGAACAATCATTAACTTTATTGCTCACTGTAACAGGCACCCTCAGCAAGGCAACAACTGAAATTTAATGCGTGTGGGAAGGTGAGAAAATATTTAACCGACCGCTAAAAACATCCCTTTTAGCACTTCTCAGATTACTGGTGCTCGGTTCCAAAAATGGCATCTCCCTTTTCCTGCCTAGTGAGATGCTCTCAGCTGGACTTCTGGACTATAATTAATGCCTCCTATATGTTAAATAAATCCTAAGAACAAAGACAGCTACGGTGCAAAACATAAAACAGCAGCACCTCACTTGACTTGACTGAAAGGACAACCACAAAGTGAATAAATAAACAAATGGATGAACTTTACTGCTTTTTTTTCCAAAGTTTTTGTTAAATTTTCTTCAATTACTTGTATAACTGAATATATGTTTTTTGGCTTAGAGCTGGGAGGATGCTGTTCCACACTACTGTGAGGTTGCTACAGTAACAATTTATTATGGAACAGCAAAATTCTTACAGAACAGTAATTCAGCATATATAGGTGGGTCATAAAAGGAGAGTTTCATGGAGATTTTTACATTACAGGGTAACATACATGCATGAATTATCCTGTCAAGTGTTACAAACTGATTATGTGTATCTGTATGATCATCTCTATTTCTGTGAGGATTCACCCAGGTTCAAAACACGAAACATTTACGGGAAAGAAATTCTAATTTTGCTTCGAATATATAATTAATACTATCTAAGCTCCTTCAGCAGTAAATATACTTATATATATTTATACTGTATTTCACATATATATTTCACAAATATATATTTATACTGTATTTTCACATACAAAGGGGCACAACATGCTGTTGGTAATTATCTTCCTAGCATGCACATTCACAGGGATGTAGGTATTTATTTCACTAACCCCATTATGTTTTGGCTGACCTCTGAACTGGTAAAAAAGACATTTTACTCTGCTTTTCTTCTGTGTAAGATTATAGAAAAATGGTCCTGGACTGCTTAAATGGTGAAGCAGTGGAGAACCCCAACAGAACAATTCAAGTAAAGCAATTAAAAAATACCTCAACACTGCTATGGAAGTGAAAGACTGGAAAATTTTCTTCTAATTCCGTAAGCACAACCCAAAGTGTCCAGAAAAACTGTTTACATGGTATTGGGCCAGGAGTGATTACTTAGATATTGGGTTGGGCTTTGGCCAAACTTTCATTAATTTCTTGCCACATTTCTGCAAGCTTTTTAAGAAAACGCTGGGAAGACATGCTTATAGGAAATGCCAGTAACATAGCAAAGAATTAAAAATAAAATAAATGCAGTCCTGTCCTATTATCTGTAATGCATCAAGGGAAATGGCTAAAGTTTAAAGTCCTTTTAATCATACCGTTATTTTATGTCAAAGATAAAACAGTTGTGAGAGGTGCTCTGAATAAATAAAGGTTTACCATCCAGAGCAGTAAAACGGATTTGAATTTTTAAATACAGAGCTCTGAAATTTGGCGTGAAGATGGCATACCTGTGAAATGCTTCGAGCCCAACATACAGTAAGTCAGAAGTTTAAGGGAACACCAGTGTCAAAGGACTCATCTCAGCACTCATTTCTGACAAGAAAAGTCAGCTGACAACCCCACAGGACGAGAGAGACAGAAAGAGGTAAAGGGAACCACCTTTTCCACTTGGACACAGAAAATAATTGGACATTAGTTTCTCAACATAACCCAGACCTGAATGGCTCCAAATTACAGGTGAAGGTGAATAAGTGATTTATAGTTAAAAGTTTCTGTCATGCAACCACTTTGTTGCATATTTCTATTGTTTTATGTCTTTTTAAACCAAATCATTGATGCACCTCAGTCATCTTCTTAGCTATTGTTAGGAATCTGCATCTGTACACCTGAATGCTAAAGTGGCTCCTTCTTTTGAGCCAAGAGTGAAAAAATCACTAATGAAGTGACAAACAAAGCCTCTGCCTATTTTACTGCTTTACACTGAACATTATCATATGCCATTTTGAAGCCACCTCTCCTCTTTTAAAAAAGAATACAGTAAATGAAATTAATAGATGCAGGCAAAGTGTTTCAATGTCACTTCTGCTTTGCACACTTTTTAAAAGCATGTTCTAAAATATGCTGGGTCCTTGTATCCATCATTTAAGCAAGTTTATTCAAAAGAAGGCTTTTTGATGACATATTCAGATCACAATATAAGCAAAAGCCAAACCTAACGTACATATAGGCAAAACAATGCTATGTGCATCCAAAATAGGTGTCTGAACTGTTTCTACCATGACTTATTCATACACTCAGAACTGCTTTCATTTCCTCTGTGAAAACATCTATTCAAAATATTTGTTTCTCGTTCCATCACCTCCCCAGTGCAAAGGAAAACGAATAACACGATTATCATAAACATGCATTTAATTCATTTTTGCCTCGCATAATACAGCATGGGAGAGGAAAGGTTTCCCTCATGTGTCTGTGGAGGAAGGAAAAGGTATTATTTCATTATTTTGTAATGAGAATCCTGCCTAGAGTAAATCACAGTAAATAAGGCTTTTTTGTGTTTCAGATCTCTTTGGCAGGTCTAGCTCCTATCGAGGGTTTAAACTTCAGACCTTATCTATGCCTACATTTTGGCCCAAACTGGGCAGATTAATGAAAGAGACCAAAAATGTCACCGAAACCCCACACCTGACTATAATTTCCCAGTAATTATTCCCCCACTCTTTCTCCACACTGACAATATAAGTTATACTGACAACGTAAGTTATTCTCTTTTATTTAATCAGACTTCTCTCTTTTGAAGGGCAGATGTTTCCCCATTACTGTGGCAGAATGTCTTTGTTTCCTCACCAACTGTAGAGACAAATGATAGTACAATAAACTCTGGCAGTTTGCCTCGCTGTTACTCGGTGGAGACAAGTCAAACTGTTTCAGGGAGTATTTAAATATTTCAAAATCCAGAACAACCCCCCTGAAACTATCACATTATCTGCAGACAGGCTGACATTCACCCCAAAGTTCAGCTTGTGTTCTAAAAACTGACTGCACTAACACTTCTGCTCTGCACAGTTCTCTTACCAATTATAAGTAGGGGCGAAATAGCACCAGGAGGCAAAACAAATCTAATTTGATTTACATATAAAATTGAAATAGCTCGCTGGACTTCTGCAGCAATACATGGACAGTGTTAAAACGTGAAGGAGCTGACCTTGATGTTGCTGAGTCATATAAAAGACATTTCTGCCTTTGGAACAGAGCCCTCCACATGGCCCTATAAATGCAATACACTAAAATTTAATATTAATTAAAAAGGAAAAAAAAAAGAAAGATATGTCTGTGAGATACATTATTAGAGAGTGAGAGATATGAGCCTGGTATGATTCAGAATGTAACTCACCTTCTCTGCTGACACATCCTTTGGAGGGATTCAGTGAAGACTGTAATTACAGCTGATACTTGATTCATCAAAAGAGTCAACATATCAGCATATAAAAATAGAGCCTATAGGCTAGCCACAAAAGGTAGATCCATTCTAGAACTTACTGAAGGTGAAAACTAAATTAGTTAATGGCAGGATATAAATGAGATTAGTTCCACAAACTTAGTAAGCTCACACTTTAAACAGGGGTTTTTTTTTGATACAGCAAGTAGACTCTCTCAGGGAACAGGAAGGTCTTGGATTCCCTTCACAAGAAAAGAACTAAGAGAGACTTGGACTGCAAAGAAAGCTCTAGAAATGTGATTTACAGTGTCTATGATGAATGAGAAACTGTCAAATTGTTCAGACTGCTGAACAGAATGAACTGTGAATGGGAGACAATATTTTTTTCTCTAGAGAAAAATAATATCTGAGTGAAATGCAGAATGAAGGAAAAGACAATAAAGGCCCTAAATACAAATTCAAGGAGGAAGAGATACAGGACAAATCATTGTGTTGCAAAAAAGGAAGTTTACAACCATCACCTTATCATATATTCCAAACCAAAGGCATTAGGGTGCTTGGGTACAGATCAAGCGGTTAAAGAAAACCTTAACAGGAAGAATTTGATTGTTTATTGGACCTGGTTTTTACTGGCAACTCCTCTCACTCAGAAATACCTTATAATAACATTAAAAAAGCAAGTGGGAAGATGACTTGTAATATCTTCTGTTTCAAAGAAAAGCTAGAAGATATTTTGAGGAAAGAAAGCAAGAGGGAAAATTTTTGTGAACGACACTATTTGTTATTTCTCTAACAAAACCCCTCAAAGGCCAGAACCTGCTCTGTTTCTACAGTAATTCAGCTCACTTTGCAAATGAAAATGTTTGAGTACACAGATTTATTTTTATGACTGCATTATCTGTATCGTGTTTCTTGGATGAAAAGTCCTACCACTTTCAATAGCTGGGACAAACTGACCAGAGCTGTTATTCCCTCTTCACCTACTCAGAGAATTATCAACTGTAATCTGAAGAATGACAGTAATCCACTACTTGTTTGGAATAGTAGAAATAGTAATATAGTGTTAAAAGCATCCTAGAATACATATATATACACATATATATCTATCTATAGACAGAGGTATATATATGTACACACAGAGATAAATATAACCACCCTAAAAACCAGAAAAATCTATCTGCTTTCACTGCAACACAGTAAATAAAGGGTAATTTTTTAATACTTAGCTGGTATTGATTAGCCCCAACTGAAATACTTGGGTTTCTTCAGGATAATGGCGTGTTCTTCCCTTTAACAAAATATTTTTAGTACAAGTAGATTTTTGAAAGGAATATAAAAACAGGGAAAAAGCTTCATAACTCTATTTTTTAGTATTTTTTTGGCCGAAACTGGTAGGATCACTTACAACATCCAAAGTTATTAATATTCTACTTCAGAACGCTCCACCAGCTCATGTTATGCATAAGATAACCCAACTCTTGTGAATCTTGTGAAGATTTTATCACTGCTCCATGAGAAATGATGCCAACACCAGTGTTAACCATTGCTGTGAGAATGTTTTCCAACTGTTTAAACTGTATTCAAATCTAATATTTTAAATAAAACTGGGATAGAGGCTTATCAATTGAACTGGAATCACCATCTAAACTGTTATTACTACTAACAAGTGGGTCATAATTATAACTTGCTGTCATAATGAGGCATTATGAATAATATTTATACAACCCATTCATATCTAATTATGACAGATCAAAAAATGTGTTTGCCATTTATGTTAAGATCAGTGTCATTTTACTAAAATGGTGTCACTACCTATGACCAAGTATGATCGGGAGAGAACCTCACTGGCATGAAATTTTCCACCAAAAATGCATACTAAAAGCTCATAAATGAGGATAAGAAGAACGATTTGGAGCAGTAACAGAAGGCACGTGTTTGGAAGAAGAATGTAAACTTCTCCTACAAAGGTATTTGTCCAAAACCAGGCTTCCAAAAAAAAAAAAAATGTCTTGTTCTTAGACAACAAGATTCAGTGTTATGACCTGGCTCAACCAAACAATGAAATGAAACTCTTCAAAATCAGCTGGTAGACACATAATGCCTTAACTCTGCAAAAGAGCTCTACCTGCAAAAATAATTAATGGGTCAATTCTTCAACTCTCTCTATCCTGTAATTGTCTGTTTTAAAATGTTATTAATTTACAATGCCTTCCATGACATTAGAGTTAGGTTAATATACTAATATATATTAACAAGACAATTATGTCAAAGTTTATCAGCAACAGTTCCTAATGAAAAGTTATGCTCAAAAAGAAAACTTTATTATTTAAGTTTAGACCGCACAATAAAGTATTAGCACACAAAAAAAATGTTAATTAATTTCTAATTCTCTATTCTTTTATTTAGATTTCATGAAGGTTGATTGGACTTGATCCATCATTTTACGGAAAATTAATTATTTCAAATACATGCACCACTTTATGCAACCTGCCTGATTTGCATTGAGGAAAATTCAGCAGAAGTAATTGAGGCACAAGCAAATACTGGCACTGACTGAACTCAATTTTCATTCCAAATTTCTGCAAAATCCCAAGACACAACAATATCAGATGCAGGGGGAAAACAAACAAAAGCAATGTGTAAAGGGAACATGAAGAGAGAATATTACAAGAATCAGAGAACAAAGGGACTGCAAAACTATTTTAGTGCCGTAGATGAACAGTGAGGGCTTCATTCAGGCAAGGTGGAATAAGATATCATATGGCATCCTGACAATTGATGTCTTCATTTAAATGTAAGAATTTACATTCTAATTAGAAAGAATTTACATCTTAATCAGAGGCAGCTGTATTATCTTGTTACTGTTTTTTTTCAAAGGTAATGAACTAAAGTACTGCTGTGCTTTTTCAACCAGAAACTAAATAGACAGCATACAGTGTTATTTTATAGCCTACCTGCTGTAAGCTGTTATTAATACTTTCAAAGACTAAATTCCAACAAAATCTTTTAAAATAAAAACTGTACTTGACATTGCTCGAACGGTGTTATAAAGACTTGTTTAAAATATTTAACCAATACCCTTCCTAACTTATATTTTTAAGTATATGTAGTCATAAAGGTATCATTAATATGGCACCAGTGAAGCACAAATTCATTTTAGGCTTCAACTAATACAGTATAATATGGGAAGGAAAAGAGGATTTGGAAATTTTTCTTGCTAATGAAACAGTTCCACATACATTTCTCCATATTGTTCATACAATGTATAAGGAAAAATCAATTAAAAGATCAGTTTTGCAGCTCATGTGTAAGTGCACTTTTAAGTGAAGCCAAACTGAAGTGGTTTAGGTGCTTGTTCTAAAGGATGAGTCCTGCCAAGGAATACAGAGCTGCTTTTAGAGGCATTTTTAGACTTATCAAATCATAGCTTACTAGTTCAGCCTAATTACACATTTTTGAGCTCTTGCACCATTTCAGGAGTTTTGATATTAATATACAATATGCTGTTGGGAAACTTTAAGTGTGGAAGAGTGCAGGAGAAAGCAAAGATATTTTTTTCTCCTACAAAGACATCAGACATGGCTTGAGAAGCACCCAGCTCTACAAAAACTAACTCTGGAAAAACTTTGTTTCATTCCTATTTTGGGTCTCCACATCTGTAAAAGATCTCTCTCTCTCACAGTTTTATGTCTATTCAGAAGGGGAATATTTTTGGGGCAAGATCATTTATTGCTCCAAACTATGCAAAGTTCAAATTAATTGGATTAATCCCTGAAGAGTACTGATTTAGGATGCACAGTCTTCCATCATACTGCCT
This sequence comes from Empidonax traillii, assembly GCF_003031625.1. NCBI lineage: Eukaryota > Metazoa > Chordata > Aves > Passeriformes > Tyrannidae > Empidonax > Empidonax traillii. Next base: position 251,787 of record NW_020956261.1, on the reverse strand, counting down.
CTTCCTTTGAACTCTGGAAACATTTTCTGTATTTTCATGTATCTCCTACTAATAATAACCCCCTCCAATCTGGAATCTTCCACCAACTTGGAAAACTAGGAACCTAGTAAGTACATCCCAAAGATATACTAAAAAGTCTGTTTTTTTTCCCCTTGATCTTTCTAGAACTGCAGGAACATCAAGGCTGGAAAAGACCTCCAGCATCACTGAGTCCACCCATAAATGCAGCACTGCCAAGGCCACCACTAAACCCCGTCCCTCAGTGCCACATCTACACGTGGTTCAAACACCTCCAGGGGTGGTGATTCAATCACTTCCTTGGGAACCCTGTTTGGTAACTGCCTTGGTGAAGAATTTTTTTCTTAATATCCAATCTAACCCCTCTAGTGCAGCTTGAGGCCTCTTCCTCATCCATCCTGTCACTTGTTACCTGGGAGAAGAGACTGAGAGCCACCCTCTTACGGTTCAGAGAGGAAAAGAGACCCCAGAGAACACATCCTTACCTTTTGAAGATGAGGCTGAATAAAAATTTCTCTCTCTTGACGGGTAAAGCAGATCAGACTTTCTGACTCTCTGGCAGAGTTTTCAGAAAACTACAGCTAAAGGAAGCCAAAGGACTCACGGGAAATTTCTACTTGAAGAAATTTTGGATTCCTCTTTTAAACTCTTGAGAAATGCAAGACTCTACACAAGCAACCAAAACAACCTCTTTCCCTGGCACTTTTAAAGTATTTTCAAGTAATATCATGTAACATATTCTTAGGAATGGAAAGATATCTGACAAAATGATCAGCATTATCTTCTGGTATTAATTGGAGCACCATTTTAATTTTGATAACTGCTTTACTTGCATAACTCTAATTTGTTTCCAACACCTTGTTCTAGATTAAAGGGTCATGTTTTTATTGAAAGCCATCAGATTCCAGTAACACCATTCAGTATCACAAGCCTAATTTATTGTATTTTTTCATTCACTTTCAGATTGTATCATCCTTTCCTCTGTTTCATTTAAATCTTTGCAACTATGTTAAAGCTGGTTTCACTAACACTGCACTGTAGCAATGCTTCACTGCTACTGAAATCACCCCAAACATACAGCTGATTTTAACAGTTCCTTTTCTGAAATGAAAGAGAATATGAAGCTGTTACTGAAGTCACTTCTGAGACTTAACCATCTTTTAGAATTTCATCTTACATGTATTCTGTAATTTCATACTTTGGAAAGCATCTAAACAAACCCCTTTAAGTACATTTTCATCAGTACTCTGATAGTTTTTAAAATACTTGGAAGACAGATTTGCACATTAACAGCTGTAAGTATCAGAAAACTGCAGAAAATGCAAAGTACATTTTTTCACACAGAAAGACCAAGGGCTTCCACATTATATTAAATCTATTAATATTTTGCTACGCTATTAATACACATGTAAATATAACCTATTATTGCAGCTCTGGTTCATAAAACAATCCTTTCAGACAGATGTAATTTTTGTCACTATGTAATCACATTTCAAAGGTTTCAAAGTAATATTAGAGAGGTTAAAATACACCCCCAAAGTTCAATCTCATCATTCCATATGTTCCTTTCTGATGTGATACTTTAATTCCATGTTTTCTTCTTTGGGGTGCATACTGTTACTATTGTTTCCATTATTATTATTATTATTATTATTATACTCCATTTTTTTTTTCTGTTTTAAAGTAAACAAGATTGACAGTTAAAAAAAATGCCTTGTAAAGTTATTACTCAAAGTCTGAATTTTTTACTTCTGTACTTCTGTAGACAACTAAATAGTCCATTAATCTTGAACATAATTTTTTTCTGGAGCAAGATTATAGATCTAGGTCTCAGGTTGTTATTATAAAAGCAGGATGTATGTAATGTGCAACATTTTGAACATGGGATTAAACCTGGGATTAATCTAGATTTACATTTAAATTGACTTTTAACATCAGCAGGAGCCCTGTGGTTAATTCTGGGTGCACAGTCAGGGGGGCAGATCGAGGCCAGCAGAGAGTGAACCGCTGTGACTCCTACCTTAAGGTCGGGTTTTGCCGGGAATATCTCATTTATTTATCAGCTCAGCTCTGTCTCCTGCACTCCAGCCACTCTGCTGGAGCTGGAGAGGATGGAACAGCCACCCCACGTAAACTACAAGGGCAGCATCAGTTCCCTCAAGTTTTTAACAGAGTGGAGGTTTTCCTGTGTTTCCCAGTTAAATCTGTGCCTGGCACAGAGCCCTGGGGGTGGCAGACAATCTGTGAGGTGAATCTTGAGAAAGGTCCAAGAGCCATTTCCACACCAGAACTTCCAGCTGTAAGATTCCTCTGCAGTTCATGCTGAAGGAAAGATCCCAGTGTGGAAACACCCCTCGCCATCTCCACGTGTTGGGACTGTTCTTAATCAGAGGCATCGTGAGTAAGAGAGAGAGAAATTGTACCAGGAATATAGGACTAATCAGGGGGAGAAAGATCTGTTGTTCAGTTAAGCAAAAAGCTCAGATGGAAAATGTTTTGCAGGGATTTTGCAAGGAGCGACTCAGAGTCCAGCCTAATGGACTTGGGTTTTGAAATCCAAATGGAGATCGATTAACTTGGCTTCACTTTGCAGCAGACATTTACAATATATTCATACAACTTTTCAAGCATTGGTCCAAGCCAACAAATGTCTGTATTCTACAGAAACCCTAGTACGGGGAATTCAGAACATCAAATGAAAAAGATTTCTTTATATTACAGGCACCTGGGGAGAAAGGACTAGTGATATGAATCCTCCAGACAGATTGGGAGAGAGATTACACAGGAGTTTTTTAGATCCACAAACACATTAGAAAGTTTGCTCCCTCACCACTGAATGTACACGCCACCTACCTTAAATTACGATCACTGAATTTACTGATTATATATTTGTGCATTTTGGCAGCGATACAGTTTAAGAAGAGATAAGAAGAAGCAAAAACACACAGCAGCTGATGTAAGAAGACAAAAAACAGTTGAATGAAGTAGATGTTAGTGAAGAAGTGGAAGGAACTGAGAGAAAAGGCTTAACTATATTATTAGAGGTGTTTTGTTTTACTGATTTCCATTATTTCACATTTCTACAGGTATTTGATATTTCCACACTCTCATGTTAAGTGAGATCACTTCATAGTTAAGATACCACTTTTTAGATCTATCCAGTGTCTCCAACAACTTTCCAACTTGTTCCACTTGGTAAGTTGTTTTTTTCTTCCTATCTCTGCTTCTTCCATTCTGCTTACAGTCTTCTAAAAAATATTGGCTTTGGTTTTGAATATATTCAAGTGCTCTCTTAGTTCATATGAATGATTTAAACTCATTTTGACACACTATTGATAACACTTAAATTTGCTGTAGCTATCCTTTAATTTAATTCCTCATTGTTTGTTAACACAATAAAACAGTTTTTGACAGGGAAGAATATGATTTAATTTACATTTACTGCTGATAACCACTACTGATAACCACTGTCAAGGTCCCACTTACTGTTTAATTACTTAACCTCATTTCAAGAAATGCCATGGTCCAAAGAGTGGTTTTTCTAAAAAAAGTGAAGTTTTTTACTTTATCTAATATCCAGATTGTGTCTAATATAAGTCTGTATCCAACAGTTCAAAAACCAAAAACCAAACACAATTTACTGTTCTCATACTAGGCTGATCATTTTTGAAAAGTGAGGCACACCAAAACGGTAAAAAGGCCATTGAAAAATGTTAAAACAAATTTTCAAGAGAAGGGCTGCTCCCTTCTGCACCAGGCCCTTAATTCATTTCCTTGGTTGACACAAGCAGAATCAGGATCAGCTGATTAATTCCTGCGACACCAATTAATTTAGTATCTCCCAGGCTTTCTAAAGAACAATTGGCTTTGTCCTCCCTTCTCTCAGTTTAGCCTGAGGTCTGTGGGGTTTATTCTGTTTAAAATCCCACTGTGGATCTGAGCAATTGCCTGCATTATTGACAGGTTCACTTCTGCCAAGCCAAACCGAGGAGAGTTCTGTTAAAAGTCAGCGTTTTCTGACTCCCCCATGGTATTAAAGACACAGAGGCAGTTTTACCACGAGGAAGGGAGGATGTAGTTGTCTCAATATCCTGTTCAACATGGACACAGGCTGGAAGTTGCCCTCTTCTAAGAGAACTGAAAGTCTGGAGTCCTTGAACACAGTGTTACCTCCGCTCTTTTATGCCAGAAGACTGAGGCCTGGTTTCAAACCTGAGCTGAGACCTAAGGAACATCCATCCTAACTACTATTATGGGTTTAGTTTTTTAGGAGAGCTCGACAGAATACACTGGATCTAACTGAAATGCCTGCAGGAATACAAGTGGCTGCCTACTGCTTGAATTGATCCAGGGACATCTGCTTAATGTGCAGATCAGCCACAGCTCTGAATGGTAATCATGGCACATTGAGCTGGTGTGTGACCCTGCTGCATCTTCCTTTCATATATCAGTACAGAAGGAAATGATCCTTTATCCAGACTGTTTCCTAAATTACATCCAAATGCCCAAAGCCAAGTATGATGGATGTACAAGCACCACAGTGTGACCGAATTCCTACAGAAGCAGTCACAAGAGGAGATCAAAATACAGTGTATTTTCTTGTACCTTGGAATTTTAAAATTTCCTAAACATCACTGACCTGTTCCATCCTTCAAAGCAAATGAACTGTCAGATTCAGTCTTGATGTCACTGCTGAATCAGGCAAAAAAAAATGTGAATCATCTCTAGGTCATGGACCCAAAGAGACATCAGTGCAAGTCCATTTGGACCTGAGTCATGAAGCACATGGTGAAACACTTGCTGTACATATTTATTGTGCATAAAACCTACCACAGTTAATCAGATCCTTTGGAGTTTGGTCATATTGTAGGGCATAGATTAAGGAAAAAGTAGAGAGCAATTAACCCATTTCAGTCCTAATGACATTAACTAGAATAACAGTTTGTAAAGATTATAATTTTCAAATTGGTTTGTATGGTCAGAATTAGGCAAGAAAATCTGATCAAGAAGTTTTGAAAAACAAACAAAACTGAAGAAAAGCTTTCAAAAAATCATTACACCCCTCTGTATTAAAATGCTTATTTAAGCTTTCCTCTGCCAGTTACTATTGTCAAAATATACAGCAGTAGTTAATAAAACAAGACTAGACTTAACTGTTGGCTTTCATAATAAAACACGAAGATAAAAATGAGGCTTGGTATAATTTATAAAGAGAGAAAATGATGTACTAAAAGCAAGACACTAAATCAATTTTAAACACCAAACACAATTTATGTCTGACTTTAAAACTCATCCTCCAAACATTAATCTAGACAAAGGCCAGAAACTGAATGAGGCATAATTTGTGAAACTGATACCTTTCATCATAACCTTTAGCTGAAAAGGTCATTAGATATATTATATCTAAGTGAGCAGCTTATCCCTGCTTCATTACTGATAATTAAGGCAAGTAATATTTTCTTGACAGTAATGTGTCCAGTAAGAGATATCGTCTAGTTTGCATAAACCAGACATTAATTACCAGAGTAGTATCAGAGATAAAAAAAATTAAGTACCTGTGTAACATAATTTCATTATTTTTTCTTCATTTCCTTAAAGAATTAGCAGGCTCAGAAACATAATGAGCATATTAAGAAATCCATTTTCAAGCATTTATTAAAATCCTTATAACACATTACACAAATATATTTTTGCACGTATATAAACCAGAAATGAAGGCATCTTGAAACACACACACGTAATTTAGATATTTTGTCATCCTGCTTTACGCAGCAACATTTGATGGCGAAGCACAGTTATCAAATAACACGTTCACATTTGGACTTCATTTCGGATGTTAAAGCTTTCATGTGGATGCAATCACAAATGAGTCCGAGACCTCTGATCTGCAACTTCAACTCATGCAAAGGCTCTTTCACCTTATTTGCATAAATGGTGGTTTTGATGTTATACAGAACAGCGGATGGACCAAGAGTCCATGGGAGGATGACAACTTGGCCACTCAGGTCATAATCTACTTAATGGTTCTCACTTCTCAGTAAAAATGACTTTCAGTGTTTTTGAGAGCCGTATTGCACAGTGTTTAACAAACAGGAGAAGGAAGGATTCATTACCTGCAGTGGTTCACTCTCCAAGGTGTGTTATCTGCTGTATTTAACTCTGTGGCAAACGTTATCGAGAGAGATTTTCCCCCGTAGTCATAAGGGGTAAATGCTGATGTCACTCCCTGCCTTGCAGAAGCCATAGAAGTCTTACCTTACCCTTTTCTCCCTTGAACTCCTCTTCCCATGAACATTCTGCATCATGGGGGCTCCAAGCCTGATTTCTCATAAAGCATCACTGATTTAGAGGAAGGTCCAAGAGTCCCTTGTCAGGCAGAAATTGGCTTTGTTGTTATCATGAAACCTGCTCTCTACCAGCCAGAATGAAGCCATGGGGTGGTCTCAAAAGAAGATTCCCTGGGCTTTCTAGGGAAAAAAGGCCCTAAAGGTCAAAGTTAAGGTAGAAAGAAGACGGACAGGAAGGAGAGGAGGAAGACTGTCACAGATCCCCGTGGCAACGAGAAAAGCTGTCACTAAAAAGCAGGTTAAGCTGGAAGAGATCTACAGAAAGAGCTGTCTCTCTGTCTCTGCTATGGGGCACGTACAAAGCATGGAAAGGATTGACCCCCTACACAGCTTTTGGAGAAGGCAGAGCTCACACGTGCATTTCTGAGTGGTTCTGAGTTGTGGATGTTGACTGCCAGCCCACAGGGCTCGAGTGGACACAGCTAAAAGCAGCCAGAGGAGCACTTCTACTCACCTGGTTTGTGCACATTATTCTGAAACAGTTAATGCATTAAGTGGACTGACAATGTGTTATCACCATGATCATTTGTCAGAAACAGACCTTAAAAATACTGGAAAGTTAATTGAAAGATCTGTTTCGTGATAATCACCTGATGATAAAACAGCATGAAAGCTGAATTAAGGCAAAGTGGGTGAGTATCTGAAGAAAAACGATGAAGAAATCTTTCAGCAGTAACTGACATTATTAAAATTCTGATTTAGCCCATTTTTGAAATTTGCAATGTGCAAAATAACCACTGTGATAGTATGAGGAGTTGCAAGTCCACGCTGCAGCTCCGCATTTAGGTGAGACCACGTGGCATAAGAGTCACAGCACCACAAATGCAGAGAAAGCCACAAATCTCCGTCTCTGTGAGTACCAGTCAGTGTCTCACAGATTCTGGGTACAGCCTGATTAAAAGTCCAACAGAAAAGCAACCAAAGGGATTATATTTAAGGAGGAAGTTCACCTAGACTGAACAATACTGTCAACTTTGTACCCTTCTTTAACCCCAGAAAAACTTTGTGCATCTTCTTATATTCTAATATTTTGGTAAAACCTCAAAGAACTCTTAACATCTCCAGGACTGGAAATCAAAACAGAATCCCAAATGTTAATATGCTATTTTAACATCTCCTGTGATGGAAAATGCCCTCATTCTTTCCAGTTTCTCGGGTAAAACAAGTGACAGCAACCATTGGCACCTGGCAGATAAAACAACTGATGTTACTTTTACTCAAAATATCCTGAATTCTGTCCTGAAGAAGTTGTTGTTTGGCCAACAAAAGCTTTCTAAATTAGAATTATTGTTCTTTAACAAGAGAACAGAGCTGCTGAGTTAGTGACATGTAAAACATTGCTCATTGGTGTCAGTATTTGTAAGATTATGGCATATGATACTGCAGATGGCTATTTATTTATAAAGAACAGCACTATTTCAGTAATGAATTATTCATATGTGGGATAATATTGACAAAAATCACTTGCGTGCATATCCTGAAACATTTGCTGTTTTCAGTGCTGCTACAAATAATGACTTCATCCATCTGGTTTTACTCTGTATTTTGGTTATAAAATGATCTGAGTGAAAACACAAATCAACCTTTTGCAGCCCATTCATAGAATCAGTATCTTTTAATGGATAATCACATAGAAAACAATTTATTAAAATCTCCTATATGCCAATAAAGGAACTTGTTTTCTTAACTGTTATTTCCCTTCTTTCAATACATAAATCTTCACGGAGTGAACTTTGAAAATCTGAATTTATGGGTTCTGGCTGTAACTTGATTGTGAGATCTGGTGTTGTTTTTGTTTGTTTGTTTGTTTGTTTTTGCTTTTTTTTTTTGATACAAGAGTGAAACTGAGGCCCAAATTACTAAACTGAAATAAATAATTCCAATTATAAACAAAGCTACTTAAATCTTTTCAAAAGATAGAAACTACAAAAAAAGAGAAAGCTCAGGTTTTCTGTCCCACTGAACTATATATACACTTATTCATGACGTTATAACTTTTAAAAGTTTTGTCTTAATTTTTATACTTTCCTTAAAGCAAGGAAATTTTTTTTTTTGCAGGCAATACAATTGTATATATTAATTCTAATTTCGCTGCACATTTTCATGTAAGAGAAAAATTGAGAACAAAAAACCTCATAAGGACAGGAGGGAAGGTGTAGAAAAATATGAAGTGGGAATGAAAGAGAAAGGATTTCAAAGGTGATAAGGCAAACAGTCTAGGAGGAAAATGGAGAATGGAAAACCTTCCACATAAATCCGCCCCATTTTCCCTTGGTAATATCACAATACATTTTACAGGTCCTTTTTTTTTTTTTTTTTAGCTTTCTGAAAATGGAGCTAAGGGTGTGTTTTATATATATATATATATATACACACTATTCTTTTCCCAGAAAAAGACCAGATCATGAAGACCATGATCCAAAATCTCTCCAGCAATTGAGTTTTCAGAACAATTGGGAAGAGCATCCATAAACAACCACTCCTGAGAGCAGCACAATGATATGAAGCCAACTCTACATTTCTTCCATGTATAACTTTGTACCTCTGCATTAAGAGGATGCAGGCCTTCTGTACATTTTAGAAATGCATTCTGGCGTGAATTTCATGGTGAATGCTGATTAACCAATCCTAAGGAAATTTTACCGTGGTCACTGAGGTAGTAATGCAAACATCGGGGATTTTCATTTAAATATCAAGTCCACCTTCTAATTGTAAACTGACTCTGGAAAAGTTCTGGATCTGGAGTGTTTAATAAAGCTAATACATTTTTTATAATGTACACAGATTGCTCATTTTTTATCCCAACTATTTGCTTTATGTGGTAATTTCATATCATTCCAGCAGACACAGTAACTTGTTATTTTTACTGATATTTTATTCTTCTTACTTTCCATCTGTTTCTTTCTTGATTTGGCAGTTACCACGACATGTTATTTTTCTAAGAGCATTATTAATGGATATAATGGAATATTTTTTCAAATAAGAAATGTAATGCCAGAAACCTTGAGAACCTCACTGGAGATCAAAGGTGTAAACTTATGCTGACAAGTCCCCCTAATAACTCTTTGCTTTTCACAGCTTGCCTCAGATTAAGAGGCAAAAATTACCATTTTGTGCTTGAAACGCTACCACTACATCTTCAGGTTCTCAGATCTTCATTCAGAAAGGACAAAATTCAGAGCAAAAAACCCTCCCAAATGCAGCCACTGTTGTCAGTTATAAAACTAAAGCCTGCAGTTGCATAATTACTTCAGTGTTAATTTGACTGGAAAACAGGTTGAGCTATTCTGGATGACTGTACAAAGAACGACGAGAGACGGGATCAGATTTTGTTTCTAAGAGTATTCTAAAGACAGACACGTTATTTTCCCCTCTCTATTGCTCAGGTAGAACATCAGGCTGTGTTTTGAACGCTGGGGAACGAGGCCCAGACTCCTGGAGGATGTTTGTGGTGGGTTTTTCTAACAGCACGAGCGTGACTCCGTACTCCCCGTGTTCCACACTTTCCCCCCGTGGCACAAAAAGGGAGCGGTGAAGGGACCACTACTACAAACCAGGCATTTCTCCAGCAGTTTTAGGCCATGCACTTCAAAGCTTGCATTTTTATCTTAGGCTCTGACAAATGGAAAAACCGTGTCGAAAATTCTGACATCAGAGCCCGCAATTTCATGCTTCGCGTGTGCAACATCCCTTTAGATGTAAATACACGTGAAAGTAAAGGCCATTTAAAATTTTTCTGCTTAAGTTCAGTACTGAGAATTTTCTCCTATTTTCTCCTATCTAGAGAAAAAAAAAATCGAGGAAAAAACTGCAATAGCTCTTTAAAAGCGAAGGACTTTGGACTCACATCCTGTTTCCATAGTGTTCATTACATACTTGCAGCTTTGGCATCTACATTACCTTAATATCTATTTATTCTTCTTCTGCACACACGAAATTTAAACAAAAATTAGCAGTATTACATTACAACATTGAAACAGCTGAACTTCTGCTTAATTTACAACAGGGACTGATACCAACCTGGAATACATTCTGATAAGGAACCCATCTGACCAGTGGAACTAATTTCTTTGGTTCAGCATTCAAAAATGAATTGGTGTCAAACAAGAAAAATGAAACTCTCCCTAAGTAACGCCAAATGTACTATATTCCAGCATCTTTAACAGTTGCTGAAGCACTGCTCCAAAAAAAGGAAAATTATTTTTAACTACAGTAGCAAGTACAACCTAAAGAATGCTTCAAATAAACAAAGTTTGGAGATCTGAGTTAAGGGAGATGCACACAAGATGATAAAGCAAGACTTTGTGAATATCAGGAATATTTTCCTGTATAAATGTAACTCTTCAGATTTTGCATTTCAATGCAAGGTTACAAAGTTCTATCTAACACCATTTTTACTCATGTGCATATGATCAGAATCTTATTGTAAGGAAGTCAGTAATCTCTTTTAATTATAGAAGAAAATTCAAAGAGAAAAAAAAAATCAAGACAGAACCTAACCCAAATCTCTGACACTTCTGACATCAATACGAAGAATCCAACTTCATACATGGATCTGCTCATGTGATGTAGCAAATCTGCTTTACTTAGAAAACTACTGAAAAAATTGGATTATTTATGTGATAATAATGTGATAACTCATTCCTGGCCTATTCTTGGGATAGACATTTCTGAACGGGACAATTTCTGTTAGTTTTGCTGTTTCCTTCCTAAACTGCAGACAAAAAAGGCAGGGAAGGAACCAGCACAGGACTCAATATGGGAATTTCTTGCTCACTTGGTGAGCAATCGCAAAATTTTCATAAAGGCAATCTCAAAACTCGACCAGTTTCGCACGAGGCTTAATGCCTGAATTTCTTCCTCTGGACAACCCTCTGTGGTGCTGTGCAGCAACGCTCCTGTGGAACAGCTGCACTGACACAATGGGCTGCAGACGTTTTTTACTGTCCTAATAATCCACATATTAAAGAGTCCCTAAATACTCATTGATGCGACAGACCATAACAACTCCCTGGGAGCTGTTTCAGTTTATCAGGTCAGTGATCTGCATACTGAGGATTCCCCAAGTACTCATTGACAGGTAGCATCTCATAGACACTTGTACTAAAATAATAATTGCTTCAAAGGAACTGTTAAATCCCAGTTGCGAGAACAAATTAATTTAAAACCACCGAGACAGCACTTTGTTTTTTTTCTAAAGCTCTGACAGATCTAGACAAATTTACTAGACAAACCAAGACACCTGAGCAGAGCAACCCTTCTCAAATGTTGTGGCTGTTTTGTGTTGCGGTTAAAAATACCACCCACTTTGTCTTCAGTGAATTACAATCGCTACCTTTCTGCTAGGCAAGTGTGACCTAAAACCTGTCCTCGCCACTGTTATAAAAGAATGAATTAAAAACCTGCTACAGAGTTAATAATCTTAATTTTCTGAAGCCTCAATTAATTGTTCCCTGTGTCCTGACTTTCTTCCACTGTGTGATGTTTCCTTCTGTCCTCACCTCTTGACTACAATTCACTGAACCCCTTATTTTTCCCCTTTCTCTTTTCTTCCATACCCCAACAAGTGTTTAGCCCTGTCAGCTCAGATCCCTTTAACTTCTTCCTCTATGGTTACTTCTCACTACATTTATGCTCTACAGATAGGAGGAAAAACTAATAGAGAGTCTAGAAACCTTCGTACACCAAAGAACCTGCAGTGATTTTCCTGTTCCCACCCACTGCATCAAGCAATGACAACTGCTCCACACTCTAGACAACCTTCTGGCTCGATCTGATTTTCAGGCAAAGCTGAGCCATGAAAGCATTCATGCAGATTACCAAAGAGAGGGAATGACTGCATGGAAACTGCCTGCAGTCAAAACACAGCTCCTCTAAAGGCAGAAGTCCAGAAAAACAGGCTGATTCACCATGTTGAACTGGAACACCTCAGAGTCAATGCCCATGGTGAACTTCAGCCTGATAGTGCTGTCTATCCTCTGCCATTTGGTATAGGCAGCTGTGTGTATATATATATATATATATGGTATTCTTCAGGGCTGTCTGATAGTCCTGCTAACTCTTACATCATTAGTTCCGCAGGGCTCTGAAATCAGACAGTTCAAATATTATTTACAGGCCAATCAGCAAGCAAATCAACTACACTGCTTGTTTATGTCGCTTGCTTTTTATGACTCATTTATGTGATGGCTACCAGGACACAGAGATCGAGCTGACATTGGTTGTTGTGTGTTTGGGAAAACATTCTTCATGAAAACTGTACTTCTAAATCAGATGAGGCCTCAATCAAATGTACATTAACAGTCAGGGTAGATGCAGTATTCCTGCAGAGAACTCAGCAGCTGGAAGCTGCTGATAGTCAAAAAACCAAGGAACCAAAACAAGACGTGGAAGTACCAAAAAACCCCGAACAGATCCGTGACTTACATAATACTGGCTATGATAACGGATAAAAAGAGATTTAATTAAAGAGATAACAAGATATCTCATAATAGTGTAACACTAACACTTGGGCACTGCAAAGGCAGACTGGGACAGGTCATTTCTCAAAAGTTAAATAGCATCATAAAAGTGAAGAAGAAAGCAATACTTCTTCCCTTAGAACACTCCTAATAGGTAACCTTTTTTCTCGGTCTGTATATTTTATGTTTCCCTTGCAAAGATCTGAATTATTTCTCTGCAGTCTTTTTCTTTATCATCTTGATAAATCCAGACATATTCTAAACATTACTGCAAAGATTATTTTTCTAGTCCAGTGACTTTGGTTAGGAACACCAATGTCACCCTGCCCTTCCTTTATCCCATTTTTTACTGCTGAAGCAGACGCAAACCACATCTCCTCATTTTCAAGGTCCTCGCAATTTAACAGCAATTTAAATATCACCTCTTAAACAGCAGCATACTTACTCATTATCTGTGAAACCTGTTTCTTATTTTCTCTTCTCAGGTTTGGGAAGGAACTTCAGTGCAAGGGAAAAAGGGGTGTACTTAAACAGCGAGACCTGCTCATCATCTGTGGTGGGGAGTGGAGCCTGGTGTGGCTGGGATAGCAAAACCCTAAACATCCTGCAAGAAAGATGGAAGAAACGGGGACAGAGATCTGGCAAACAGTTATTTTTCTTGTGACCTCAACTGAGCCAAGAGGTACCACAGCCAGCCCTTCTGCATTTGAGGAGATACCCCAGTCCAGGTCCAGCAGACCAGCTGTGTCCCAGTCCAGAGGTCAACTGCTTCACATTAGAGAGAAACACACAGTATATGCCACATGTGTGTGTGGGAGATACCTATCACTGTCTGAACAACAGAGCTTCACAAATGCCAGTAATTGTTTTTAGAATGAAATGTCTGAGCCCATCCACTGAAGCTGGGTTTGCACACCTTGCACTTGCTGTCATCTGCCAGACACTGCATAAATACATCTCCTTGTGTGTAAATACATAGCCTCTTGTGTTTTGACAGAACGATGACAGAATGAAAATCCAGTCCCTTAACTGCCCCTCTACCCAACCTGAAGTCTATCTTGGTGAAGGCACAGTCTTCTGATTACTTGGTTCATCCCTGCCCTAATAAATCTGAGAGCCTAGACACCAGGGAGAGCACACCTTCACTGCTTACCCTTAGTCCAAGCTGCACCATAACAGTCTGTTCTTGTCAATCAGCCTCCTGTGTCCTGAGAAGGAGGCAGTGCAATTCAAATGAACAGTTGTTATTTGCTAGAACATTGGTAAAAACCTCTGGAACTACGACAAGTCCGACAACAAGAGTCTTTACTCATTGTAATACAAACGTGTCTCTGATGACACACTAAGAAGCAAACAGAAGCAGATGTCCTGTGTGTCAAAATACAGCAAACCCCCTCTTTAAAAATGAAGATATAGATGCTAGAATCATCATCCCGGATCTGAACTTGCAAATGAAGCCTAAATTCAAGGTGGGACAACACACTTCTTTCTGTTGTGCACAGAGAAATCCTTAGAGTAAGAATCCTTGTCTCTTAGGTGTTTTCCTGACTCCCACTGACAATGGGTTGGTGTTCTTTTAAAGCAGAGTTATGGAACCCTAAACATTACAGGACATGGGAACTGTGTGACAGCAGAATGACAAAATGAACTGAACAAGCAATGATTGACAGGATTGCTATTTCATAATCTGCAACAAGACTTGATGGTACTAAGTAGACCTATCTCCAAAAAAAGTGCTAGAGCAGCAGAAGACTCAAGGTGAAAAATCCCAAACTGGGAAATTGTACAAAGATTTGTGCTGAGATGAGGAAAGGCAGTGTGATGAAACACCTGCATCAGTAGCCCTGTATCAATAAAAGTGGTTGGATTGATATGTTTTTCTGTTCTTTGTGATTGAAGCCAGTCTTTGAATATTCATGAGGAACAGGTTTCAGTCTGTGCAAAAAGCTTTTTTGTGTCTTTGTCTTCGTGGGCTCTGTGAAGAAGCAAAGACATCTAAGGATAAGCTTAGAATTTTTAATGTCATGTAGAACTTTCATCAACTGTGGAGCTGAATGAAAGAATTCATCAAACAGTAGTTTTCCAACCAGTGATTACATTTCTTTTGGCAAATCAACACTACTAAGTCACAAGGGCTTTCTGCTGCCATGGAGTTCAGAAAATAGTCAGTGGCAGTGCCCACAGCATGTGAAGCAGCTTGATTTGAAGTTCTGATTGTCAGCTGAACTTCCATCCCAGAGGACACAGAACCCTCCTTTGAATCTTGAGGACATAAGACTGACTATTTGGCTTTCTTTTGTTAATGAGTTCATATTCATAGCAAGCCAAGAGTTTGGTCACTAATCAAGTGTAGCAGTAAAGATGTTAAGGCACTAATCCAGCTGCTGAAGGCATTCCAGTATCTGGGGTCTTCGCCTGAGTCACAGAATCATCGAATGGTTTGGGCTGGAGGGGATCTTTCAAGATGATAAAGTCCACTCCTCAAGAAGAGCAAGATCACCCCTCTCATGATTCTCAAAACAAACATGAGGAAGGTGGGCAGATGAAGGGGAACATGGGGTGAACGGGAACATCAGCCAAAAAGCAGGGATCACAGCTCAGAGATACAAACAGAATTATATAACAAGCACACACCACAACCCCTGCCCGTGTGGCCTGATTTAGCACTTTATATCTCGTTACATGCACTCCATTTTTACAAAGTGTGCAACTGTAGAGAAAGTACATCCCAATATTAAAACTTACTGGATGAATGCTGCTGATGAAATATTTTCTAATCGCTCTCTTGATGAAGACATAAGGTCTTTAGTCAATTGAAAGCCCAAACTGACACTTTCCTAACATCTGTCATATCTCAGGAATTGCAATTATGTATGGCCCATGAAGGGTTTTTCAAAGGATTGATAATGTGTAAAGTTTTATCAACATGATAGAGAGAATTACATACTCTTTTTTTCATAAAAAATACTATTTTTTGAAGTAGAAGTTTAAAAATCTATTCTAGTTTCAGTCTCCGAAACCAATAATTTAACTTCAAGTGGATTCTAAAATTATGTTTCTGCAATACAAAGGCACTGTAGTGATCTCTTATTACTTCTATAATAACAAAGCTGTTACAAATCACCACAGCATGTGCAGATATGGAAAATGATGGGGAAGCCTTCCTTGAATTACAGACTGGCTTTGCCATCAACTTTATTTGCTGCCTACGACGTTTCAATGTCTTGATGACTTCTCACCACAAGTTGCTGTCACAACTGTAGTAGTCACTTAGGATGCATCAACAGCCATAGCAATCCCCAAACCATCAGAGCATTGTAGGAGCTGGATTATGATAAATAAGTTTACTATTCAGTCTTCCACTCTGCAAGAACACGGGTATTTAAGTATATGCAAAAAAATCTTTAGGTAATATTTAATCTGAATGAGGGTAACTTTTATATGTTCATCTTCCAAGAGACAATCTCATCCTAATTGAAAGGCATCTTGATACTTTAGAAGGCTATATAGTTATTTGTGAATTCATTTATGCAGATGATAAGGTATCTTGATCACAGATTTAGTAAAAAAAGAATAAATCTTCATTTTAAGGCTAATTATTAAAAATTAGGAAGAGGTCAACAAAATTAGTTCCAAAAAGTGTAGTTGGTAGTTACCATGTATATAAAACATCACTAATCTTATGTTTTTGTTGAAGTCATTAGGCACAAACCATTCTAGGGTAATTAATATGGGTGAATATGCCAGAACTCAAAAACTGCATGTTATAAACCCAGCAATCTGACTTGTCAGTCACTGCCACTCAGTAACCCCAGAAAGAATCTGTCCCATGTATTTCTAGCTAGACAAGAAACTGCTGCATAGAAACCATCTAAGGAATCCAAACTGGAATATTGCAAAAAAAGAAAAAAAAAGGAAATCTAAGCCCTGAGAAGTCACTAAAGGCCTCAGACCAACACAGAGGAACTGGTCAAGACAAGAAGATATATACTCATAAGTCATCATAAGCAAAATAACCCTTTTTAAATAAACAATGATTTTAAGAACGAGTAGTTTACCAGTGTTTCAAGATTTAGGTTTAAGTGTATTGTAAAAATATCCCAGACTGCTAGGCTCCTTGTTTCACAATTATTTTTAAACCTGCAGTCACCTGTCATGTCTGATTTGTAAGGTTTTGCATAAAAATTGAAAATGTCTAAGTCACTGAAATTTATACTTCATAATTCATACCTCATTTTGGGAATTTACACGACTCAGCATCAGATTCCTTTCATTCCAGATTAAAGGAAACATCTCTAACCAGCATCAATCCTTACTTTTATATGAGTAGCAGGCTGTGACCTTTTAATTTTTTTAAACTGTCGATGAATTTGCAGATCCCACCAATTCAAACCCCTCTCCCTTAATTTCTTTGGCACTGCAGTGGTAACAGGATGGAGCTCCTCTGTCACCCCTAAACCCCTTCAATATTGCTTCATAGACCATAAAACCAGCACAGGTATTTAATACACCGTAGCAGAGGCCTGATAAAGATCTCATTTTTGTATAATTTATTTCTGATTTGGACAGCAACTGCTATAATGAGGCAGGTCTGAGATGGTGATCTTGAGTGAGCAGCATCTACATAGGGCACTGCGTTGTGCCACAGAGACACACTCCAAGGAAAAAAGGTTGAGAAAAAAATTAATTATAACAAATAAATGAATAAATACGGAAAGCATGCCCCGAATTATGGGTAGATTTAGTACACTGCTACTGTAAAAAGTGAACAGGGCATGGCTGTGTGGCTGAGTTATTCTTCCCTGCCTTCAGAGCAGCTGCTTACCGTGATTAATGATTTATATTTTCAAAAGAGTTCTGATTCTTCTGGACTTGTTGGCTGGAAAGGCTGCAGAAAGCCTGATACCCATACTACTCAGCTCCCCCTCCCCACAACTCAAACAGATATATGTACAACACTCAGCTGTCAAGCATTTCAAACAGATTATTAATTCATCTTGAACTTAATCTGCTGAATGAAAGTGCTTAAAAAATGCATTTCAGTTTTTAAGGAGAAAAGCAGGACTTGTGTCAGAAAGAAAACGAGGCCTTTGGGAGTGCCACTGGAACTTCCCTGCTCGGCAACAAGAAGGGGCTGCACTTATCTGAAAGGACAGTGTGACTGTGGATCTTTGTGCTTCTGGTGGGGTACAAAAATAGTGAGAAATCAAAACATACTCCAGAATGCAATTCTTCAGTGTTTTCTACCTGCATTGTCACAGAACCATCGAATATTTCTACTTGGAAGGGACTCATGTATCCAAACACCGTATCTGTAAGTCAATATATTGAAACTACACAAAGAAATAATCTACCTAGAAACTGAGCTTCATTACTCTAACTATTCGGAAACTTTGTATTTGAAAAATTAGTTGTATCTGATGAAACTAATCATACACATCACTAGTGAAAAGCAGCACTTTAGATGACATAGGCTTTTACTTAAAATATTATGATAAAAGCGACTTCATACCAAAAGGACAATACTTTGCAAAAAGGAAACTTCACCCAGGAAGAAAGGGGACTGTTCTGTCAGATCATATTTGTGCAGACAGCTCTTTAAACCGATAAGCATGCACAATATGAAAAAAATGACAATGTGGAAAAGAATTAAAAGATTTCTTGAATGACAGACGATTTCGCTTTGTCATTCTTACTTCAGTCCTGTGTAACCAAAGTGCTCCAAGCAGGTGTAAGCTTTGGTGGTGGCAAACGGAGTAACAGGTACTTTGTGTGATGTTTGATCAGCACTCCTTGTCTATTAACAGTACAACATTCTAACAAACAGTAAGTTATGCTTTAAATACCTCTTGAATTTTTATCTCCTGCACATCATCCAGCATCGCACTGGCTCACCTCAAAGAAAGCGTTTTAACGAGACAAAGATAACAAAGCGCTTCCCAAAACCAAAAGCCTTCCCAAACCCCGAAACGCTGTGGGCTGGGAGAAAGCAGCAGCAGCCGCCACGCATCTGCAAACGAGGAATAAAAAAAAAAAGAGAAAAAAAAAAGAGAAAAAAATAATCCCTGCCTATACATGCTTTGCTAAAAGTCTCCTGACACAAATAAAAGGATCCTCCCCAACATATGGAGGGAGCTGCTCTGCCCTTCCGGGGATGGTCTGTAGCTATGTTCACCTCAGGCACGTCAAGGAGAGGTGAATTGTCAAGTGCAATTTCAATCACGGGGCGGTTCTGGTTGAGGCAGATTAGTTGTACGCAATCATGATAGATAGTTTATCCCGGCCCCAAACCGCCGCTTGGGAAATCTTGCACGCAAACGAACAGAGACTCAGTCATTATTAGTGTCAAGAAGGTACACAGAGGCGAAATTTGGTTGGCAGCCAGGCAAGATGAATCAAGGCGAAAAAGTGACCAATTGCATGTTCAAAATGGAAATTGATAGGCGCGTCGCAGTTTGGGAGGGTTCGGAACACCGGGAAAAGTCATCCATTATTAATTGTTGGGAGATAAATATTTAAAAAGTCCCGCTCTACGGAGGAATACGGTTTTTTAAGTCAATGTAAATTACATGTATAGTGTCCTAATTTTAAGCTTCTTCATCCCAGAAGCTTCGCTGTGACAGTTCGGAGCGTTTCTCATTATATAACTTCAAAATGCTCCCGTTCAGTGAAAATATTGCAAATTAAAAACAATTATCCCCCAAATAAACACTTTAAGATCGAATAAAAGACGTATTAGTTTCGTTGAATTATTTGTAAACAAGGCAACCACTGGCACCCCTCAGAGTGGAGTTTAATGCTCCATATTTATCCCCTTCACCTTTTCAAAGGTACCTAAATATTTAATGAGCTAACCAGTAAAATCCACCTGTGTGAGCAATCACAATCCTCGGTTCTCTAAATAAATAGCAAAAAATTGCTAAAAGAGAATGTCCTCAAGTTTCATTGCCTGAAGTGATACGCTCTGACAAATCTAACAGCTCTTTCTGTGTCATTCCTAATGCACTTGTCACTCAGTATTATCCATCCTCATTAATGACAATGGGAAAGTTTATCTTGGGAACACGTTTTAAATCATCCACTCTTTACAATAGGACCATGAAATCTCTTACAAAACATGAGGCGGGAACTACTCTGGCAACAAAACCCCTTCCTGGCAGCTTTACTCTTAATTCCTGTTCGAGGAATAATGTGTTTATCATACAACCATACGGAACAATGTATTAGATGAAACTTGAAACAAGAGTAGCTGGTTGGAGTTTTCAAGATAGAAAATAGTTTTACAACCTTTTTCTTTCACGTTGGGGACAGTGAATCTTTTTAGGAGCTTGATTTTGTATGGAACATTTTTTTCGGAAAAAAAAAAAGGTTATAAACCCCTTATAAAATAGTTCGAATCCTAAACACTTCATATAAACACTGATTATTCTCTCAAAAAAAAATTATCTCTAAGGGACTATTCTTGACTTGGTACAAAAACTGCTTTATTTATAGATATTTTTAGCAAAAGTCTAGATTGTATGTGTAATTTTCACTAGCAAATATTCTGATCTGATTATGAGTTCTGAAAACTGATACCCCCCTCTGCCAATGTTATGCACTTGCAAGAGGCAGAATGCAAACGTTCACTTTATTTTGGATGCTCTGATGTAAAAACTGAAGCATTCATTGCCTCTCTTTTCGTCATCTCATTTGTGACACCACCACCAACCTTCCATGAAAGCAACAGTTAACATGACTTACTTTCAAACACTTCTTCTCTTGACTGCACCTTCAATAAAATGCTGATTTTTTTTTTTTGATCAATTTGTAAAGTACCAACACGATTTCAAGATGAAAACTGGATTAAAAAAATAATGAAAAAGGAAAGAAAAGGAACTATTCCAGATATTCCTCTTTGTGTGAGCACAGAGAACTGCACTGAATACTGTCCTAAAGGATGCAAATTCACACCATGGTGTGGATGAACAAACCAGGAGAAGCCAAAGCAGAAAAGACCATGGTACACACAGAATTTTCAATTCAGACAAAGGAAAAAGTGCTTCTTATGTAAGATTATAAGTCATCCACTGACAAGATCCTTTCACTGTAACCTTTCTACCTTACTCCACTAACACAGCAAAAATCCTCCTTTGTGGGTTTAGGGGTGTTTCAGTAACGAGAATGTAACTCTCAGGGCTTTTTCCAAGTCAAAATGCCCTTTACAAATACACTTCCACCTCCAGACTGTGACTTTCTGTACTGTAACTCTGGCCTTGAAAGTTTCTAAAGTAGCCCATGTTTTTGTAGGACAGACAGAACACATAAAAAGCCAGTTCTTCTTTCATTGTTTCCACAGGTTTTCCAAACACATAACAAACCAGAAATTTTCAGACTGTTGCTGAAAACTTCAGCAGGTAGTAGTCATTTGTCTTCTTATTCTGCAACAACTCACTTTATTAATAGAAAAATTAGAAATAATGTGGCTTTTCGTTTAACTGATGAGAAATTAAATACCTCACCAGTAATTTCTTATCAAAATGTAAAGGAAACCTAAAAAGAATAAAACCTAAGCAGGACACTAATAAAATAAATACACATTAATGCCTACCTATTTAAAAGTAGCTGCTTTAATGATATTAATATAACCCCCCCCACACTTGATACATTTAAATATTATATTAATTCAAAAATTGCCTCTTAAACAAAATATGAATTCTATTTAATTATAAAGCTCTGCAAAGCATCAGGAATCTCCTTTTGGTTACTTACTGGAATATCTGCACACATTCAATATTTATGCTGTCTTTCTCTCTATCCATTTTTAAACAGAATTAAAGGAGTAGCTAAAACTCTGCCAATAAAATGACAGGAAGGCTATTTTTAGTCTAGATGATGTAGACCAAGCATAAACAGCCCATGGCTATGCTACTATTGAGGATCAGATCTAAATGCAAATACAAGATTTCCTTCTTATTAATTCCTATTTTTAACAGCAACAAGCATTACAAATTCTATGCTGGTTTTGTACCTCTTAATAAACACTTGCCCTAGAATGAGAACCATCCTCCCCTACATCATAGCATAACAAACAAACAAACAAAAGCTCATATAACTTCTGCCACGCTGCTCTCTGGTAGAAAAAGGGGTTTTGGGGATGAAAAAGCCAGTAACCTGCCCAGAATTATCAAGCTTTACACCAAAGGGTGAGAAGCACTGGTTTAGAAGCATGTGGTGTTGCCTCAGGGGGCTTCAGATTGCAGACCACAGCCCGCTTGGCTCCCAGTCTCCATCTGCAAGGGAGCATCAGCAATCTGGGGCCAAACTTTCGCCTTTAAATTAAAAATCCCAACAGAACGAGGCCTTCCTTAGACCACACGAACTTCAGGTTGCACGCAGAAGGCCCTCAGAGCAAGGAATGCCAGTGAGACTCAGCACACAAAGCTGAGTTCATCAAGCTCTTGTTCATCTGCTTGTGTGTTGGCTCACAAATAAAAGCAACCGAGGGCGCGTGTCCAAAACCGACACTGGAACAGTGTAATCCTTGACTGAGAACAGCGGAACGCAACTGCCATTGTTGAGCTGCTTCTGCCACTCACAGACCCCAAGTGTACCTGCAAACTGCACAGCTCCTCGCTGCTCCAGCTGGAGAGTCTGGAGCCAGCCCAGACAGGGCAGGTCGTGGTACAGCTACTCCCCAAACACGTGAAATGCTTTGCTTACCAACGCGCCGTTACCCAAAGGCCCCGCAGATATTCTGGGTATATCACAGAGACTTCAGAAATGCCCTCAAAACTCAGCTGCCACGGCCAAGTCCTCCGCCTCAGACATTCCTCGTCTTTTCCAGAACGGGTGAACGTACAGCTCCTTAGCAAAGATCACTGAACATCTCAAAACTCTAAAAATTAAGCGATCAGGTTAATTTAGGAACATTAATTTTGGATGCGAGATGAAACGGATTTCTCCCACACAGCAATCACTTGAAAGTGATAAAGTGGTTTTTTATTTTTGTTTTCTACTGTTGCTTTAAACATGACTCAAACTGCTCAAAGATTGCTAGTTTAGTATGAGAAGAAAGGTAAGTCCATTTAGCAACTGTTTTGCAAACATGAATTTTAGGAAGATCAGAGTGAATTCTTCAGTAGGTTTTGCTACAGCAGGCTTGAAGCATGACAAAGGTAGATGAAGAGCCCCCAGACAGTATTTTCATAAGCTAAATACCATTGGTTTCTCTAACCTCAAATACCATAAATGAGACATTTAAAGTGAACTGTTTTCAGCAAATGCTACCAGTTATTTTCTGAAAGTCAAGCAGCCATGGCTGGTGTAAGTTGGCACCCAAATTCACTTATTTATGTATTTATGGTCATCAATAAAAAGCTTTATTGTACACACCACACAATTGTTGATTACCTTTCTCAGAAGGAAGGAATGAGGAAGGAGGGAGCTGAACTGTTATATTATAAATTATCAAATTCAAAAAACCAAACCAAACCAAAAAAAAAACAAAAAACCCATGCAACTAAAAACAACAGTGAGAAAGATGGCATGACTAAAATCTAAGTTTACTTATGCCTTGGACACTGTAGTCCTCAGCCTTTGCTTATGACAATCCACTTTCTGCATAAGTCTCCTGGTCAGGAATATAAAAATAAAACGTACTCTGGAATTTGGTTACAAATAATACTCCATACTATGGCCAAAGCAAAAAGCAGTATTTGCACAACAGTTACAGAACATTTTTTTCTTCACCTACAGTACTTTCCAGTGTATGTGTATTTTTTTCTTACTGTCTCCTTTTGGCCCTTTCATTAAGTCTTCCAGACTAAAAACGATAGGACTAGTTTGCTCTCAATAAAAACAATTTAAAAAACCCAACTTCCTGTATGTCAACAGTTCAGTAAAGGGCAATATTTTTTTGTTCTATAGCAAAAAAAATAGATGAGAAAAATGAAATGGAACAATTTTTGCATGGGGGAAAATTTTAAAGGAACCATAAATTTGTGGTTTGGTTTCCTTACAGATTTATGTTCATCCCAAATCACTAATATTTCCAAAAGACCGGAAATGTCAACCCTTAAGCTTGAATTTGCAAAGTTACAATAAAACATTTGGAATTCCTTTGATTAAGCATATTACTAGTCACAGCAAACATCTGGAAACATTGGTCTGTTTCCCTACAATTTTAACCTTTTCTTTCCCCTACATTTTAACCCTCTCCAAGTATTGGATGTGGCTGTCTTGGAGTTCTCTAGTTCAGAGAGTACTTTGAATCACTTTCCACCCAAAGATCAATAATCCCATCCATAAAAAAACCGGCACTGAGACAAGCAGGTCCAGATGGAATTGCATCTTCCATGAGATGTGGAATCCTCCTCCTCCCACTCCTTCCATCAACAGCCCTGCGCTGAGGTTCATGCAGGACACTGACCTGTGGCTGAGAAAATGTGACTTCCTACCAGCTTTAACTTTTTATTTTCCTGCAACTACAGAGATAGACAAAATCAAAGACCCGTCTCTGTGAGACGAGAACATTATATAACCATGAAATATCATCTTTTTATTAAAACCTGTGATACTTTACCAACCACCATGTTTATAAAAGATGCCCTCAGTCTACCTGCCTTCAGTAAGACAGCGGGAACACGTCAACTGCTTTATCTGCCCGGCAAATACGAGATAAGCTGACCCATTTATTTACAGAGTGAACAGGCCAACCCATTTCATGCTGCAACACTGACCCTTAGCACAGATCCCAGGAATGAGCAGCCCATTACAATATGCAGGAGTGACCCATTACAATATGCAGGAGTGACCTTTAATTGCATTAGTGACTCTGCTGCACGTCCTTCCACTGCGGCAACACAATTATAATACTTCTAAACACCCCAATTATTTGTTTAAATAAAAATACCTACGAGTTCTGCTCGCTCACCAGAAACTGCAGATGTGCTGTATTACGAGCGCTTACGTTTTGAAAAACTGAATGGAGTTCTTACGTCACACTGCTAAACAATAAACCAATTTTAATTAAGAAATAAATTTCAGGGCAGTGCAAATTTTCATATGTCATCTAGAAGTTAACAATATCTTCCTGTATTTGTCTTCAGACAAATAATTTAATAATTTAATTTACATTATTTGGTATCACACAAGAAGGTGATATTTTCAAATTAAATTTCTCCACATGTTCAAAAGACACAAGTGTTCTGAAATTCCATATTCTCTATAAGATTGATCACTTGATTTCAGTTCTATGTCCCATTAGCATTCAGAGTGGTTTTCTTTCCAAACAGGAGCACTGCAAGTATTGTTTCACATCAAGTTATTATAATTTAAAAATATTCTCCCAAAACTTTATCTAAATTGTACTGTCACCATTTTAAACACGTATATTTATTCAAAATTGTTTGAAAGAATGTAATACATTTTTGACAGGCAGTCTTTTACAATATTGAAATCAAATCCTTGATTTCATCAAACCCTTCATATTCTGCGCCTTATTCCTGGAAGGCTCATGCCAAAATGATTTAGTTTGATTTTCTTTAACAATGGTAGGTTGGCTTGACAGCATCTGACAAAACAATTCAGTGAAGTACACCATACCAGGTAAAGAGAACCTGAACTGGCTACTAGATGAAATAAGGCAAAATGGAGCTTGGTATTATGACAGGAGAATATATTTTTCAGTATTATTAAATTTAGATTAATAAAATGTCCTGGCATTATGCTTATTGTCTTTTGAGCTGTGTTTCAATGAGCCAGTGGCAATGGGTTTGTTAACACCCCAGGAAAAATGGACAGGAAAAACCAATGTAATAGTGGTTTGACTGGCATAAATTTCAGCTGGGTTTTATGACAATGTTTTTTTTTTTTACCTGTCTCTGTTAGGAAGTTTAGTTTTATAAGCAGAGTTCCCTGCATTTGAGTCCCCCAGCTCAAGTGGAACACCCAGCACCAGGGTTTGCCAGGTACGATGCTTACACGTTCAAGGCAGCCTGAGGAGAAAGAAGTTTTCCATGCAAGCTCCAAGGGTAGTTGTGTTCTCAAATACAAGGGCATGAGGGGCTCCCTAGACTTAATTTAATCAGAAAATTAAAGAAATACACATCCTGTAACACCTCAGCTCCATCCCTGCTCCAGGCACTGGGCAGCCAGGCAGTCACAACCCACTGGTTTGGTAAAAGAAGGTTCCATTTCGAGGTTGTAAGGCCCTGACAGAGGGTCAAGTCTTGCAACGGCACCAGTGCACAGTCTTAAAATACAGAGTTTTTTCTACATACTAAGGTAAATAGATCAGCATTACAACATGGGTCATGTAGCTTATATTACGTCTGGTGTAATTTCCTTATCTTACTGAATGATTGTTGTAGAAATAGCACTTTACCTAAATTTCTAATAAAGCAGTGTTTTGCCTTTGGTCAGTTCTCAGGCTCGTCGGTTCCTTTTGTTAACACATGGCCAAAAATAGTGGCCAAAAACAGCAGTGGAATGTGATCAAGAAAAGGGTCAGCCACTGCTGAAGACTGCTTCAAATTTTTTTTGGAAGAAGCTAAAAGAACTGATGCTTCTCATCCTCACTGATTTAGAGGTTGGTACAGCATATATGCGTATTTTAAACACGTTCTGAATCCGTATGTCCTGGTCACAGGGTTGACTTCTTCCTCCAGAACAAACAGCCTAAACCATTATGTTTATACCTGTTCTGGATGTGTTTAATGAATGATTAATTACAAAATCTTCCACAGTTCTGGCCCACAGTGACATCACCATCTCCTTAGTCACTCAGGACCAAACCTGTGTGAGCACCACACTGAAGTACTGCAGACACTGTTCTGACTAGGCCTGACCCACCTGTTTTGGTAAATAATCTACAGCAGTGGCTAATCACACTTCCCCTTGGCAGAAGAAGTTTACCACAGTGCAGTCTGTATAAAATAAGCAGTGAAAAGAGAAAGACTGGAAAAAAAAAAAAAAAAGGTAGAAATACAGAGATTTCAGATGGAAGCTATCTAAGATGTATTCTCTGTTTTTAATTGACCAAATCACCATCTTAAGTCTTCTTTCAAATACCAGTGTTGGACACATAACAGACATGAGCACCTGGAGTTGCAATTACATTTTCTTTTGGTCATCATTAATTTTCTTACAGTCCTTTACTGCTAAATGAAGACAGGGTATTATTTTAATGCCTCTGGAATCATACATTCATTTTTAATTCTACACAGACTACCTTACCGGGTTCTGTGATTACATTTCCTTGCAAAGCCACAACCTTTTACTCTGGCAATTGCCACTGGGAAAAATGCACTGTGGTGTGCTCCTTAGCACCATATTGTACCTGCCTGGCACCGAGAAACCACTTTCCTGCCACACAGCACTCCTCTAATTCTGACTTACTTCTCCTGTTAGGAAACACCTCTCAGAAAAGAAACTCTTGAACTCGTACATTAAACTCTGGGAACTTGTTTTTGCTGTGTGGTAATTCTCTGTATCGTAGATGACACCTGGTTTCGAACTGAGCTGGCTTTTAAAAGATTTTTATTCTGGGTTGAAGAGGTGTTATATATCTACTGCAAAGAAAATACTAGCTGGCTCTGACTTGTGCATTGATTAAAAAAAAAAAATAAATGTTCACAACTATTTATTAGACAAACTAAAATATAAAAACTCGTAGGAGAAAGCTTATTCTCTATACTGCTAGAAAACCACTTAAAAATGAAGCAAAACTAAGAAGTTAAAAAACCCCAACCTCACAAACTTTCCTCTTTGCAAGCATTTATCTGAATTTATCAGGAGATTTAACTTTAAATAGACAATTTCAGGGCTTTGTGTTGTCCAGACAATAACAAAGGGAGTTAATCAAATATGAATCTTCTCCAACTGTCTTGTCAAGCCAGGTAATGATGTCCTGCCAGCCAAACTCAGAGGGAACATGTGAAACAAATACAAAAGTAAACAGGCCTTAAGCTGCCCAAGGGAAAGTCAGCAAGATGGCAATTTCAATCATTTGGAATAATACTAAAGCAGCCTTAGGCTTTTCTCAGAATGGAAACATGTCACTGTTACTGCAATATTTGAACAAATCAGACTGCAAAAGAAAGGAACACTTATGTAATCGCAGCCGTGGAACAGCGCTTTGCTCGTGGTGAGGTGGAAAATAATTAAGGAAAATACCCTTTTTGCCAGGAATTGTAAACGTGCTTAAATGAGAAAGACGCACCTAAATAAGAAACAATGTTTCCTTAGAAATGTGGGGGAGAGAAAACACCAAATTTAGGCACAGATTCCCTCAGTCTTGACACAGGAGGCTTTGGAACAACAAAGATAAAGTTCTATGAAACGAAACTACGAACACAACGCTCGCACTAAGATTTATCAAATGTTGATAAAAGTTACATCGAGTGCCACAAAGAAAGCAGAAAAAGTACTTGGAGGACAACTCCGCCGAAAAGTTTCGTTAAGACGAACGTGCTGTCATATCGCTTAGCCGAGAAATCAAAAAATATTTCAAATATTTGGGGAACTTACCTAATCAGTAAACTTTCAGTATGTGTCTAGTCATGTAGCCATCTTTTAGTCAATCATCAGAAAATCAAAGGCAAATTGGCATGACTCAACCCAAACTTTAATACCGCATGATTGTGTCGTGTAAGCTTGTTTTGTGCGAGGGCTGCTGTGGTTTTAGCAGGGAGATTAACGACCGGACCTAAGCTGGCCTCCAAACCTTGCCCTGCTGATGCCTCAAGCCCTTTGAAGTCTGACCATCATACCTGGCAAAACAACAGTGGGAACTAGGCTGGTGTCAGATCTAATCAAGTTTCCTGCCTCAGCATAGCTAACTATGGGGTACACTAATTGGCCCAATTGCGGATTATACCTTTTTTGCTACAGATTCAAGACAATAATTTAGTCAAATGATGGTTTTTATCTCCTTCTAATTAAGATTCCAAAGTGGGAAGAAATAGGATTAGACAGGCTAACTTCAAAATTGTGTCCTTTAAAGTGGTATGCACATAAGATAGATCTCTGATAATATAGCCTGTAATAGTGTATTGCTGGTAAACTAACGTGTGAAGATTTGGGAAAACTCCACATAGCTACTGCACCTTTCAGGATAAACACACAAGCTTTCCTGGAAAAGTTCTGCTTCACAATTTCTAAATGGAAAATGAACACTCATAAATATTCACCAAAAAAAATGTTTTCACCCTGAATGAAAAAAAAAAAATCCCTTTAGAAAACATTTCAGTCAATCTTATTTTGATGAAGAACATATGAGAAAAACTAAACCAGTTAAATGGTTCTGCAGACTACAAAGAGGTGGAGTCCCTCCCACAGAACTGAAATCTAATAAAATGGGTTTGACATCCAAAGTTTTTCACCTATGAGGGCCACACTATAAAGAGTTATTTAACTGGTGAGCAATCCAGAGATGAGAAAATCCATGTCCCATGCTCTTATTTTAAACCGCTAAAAAAAAATGAAAACCCTTTTTGAAGAAATTTTGCCATTAATCACAGGTTTTGTATTTTGAACTTTTCTCATGTAATTTGATTTTGAAGTGGCATTTCAAGTTGAGGTCAGTATTTTTACCCTAAATTCTGTACATAACTGAGCAGAATCTTTCCAAAGCCTTTAAGGTATTAAATGTAAGTTTTCATTTCACATTTAAACTACCTACTAAAGTCACAAGCTTAGTTGTACTTTGTATAAAGCACACTGTTGCTTGCAATGCACACTGTTCGTTCTTACCCCCAGAACCAAAACTGACTGCTGATGCATCCCATTCTAACTTCAGAAACATGTTTTAGAAGACTGTATACCCACCCTTTCTTAAATCAGCTTTCCCTTAACTCAGTTCCCATTTTGTTACTGATCTTATTGCTGCAGCCTGCTTTCCCTAGCAGTATGAGGAAGAAAAACATATGTACTATAGATTAGTGAAACGTGTACAGGAAGATCACTGTAGGACAGTGATCCAACATGTTCAAAAGGGGCTAGTTTGTGTCAGCTCAGCTTACAGAAAGCGTATCTCTAACAAAAGCTGAAATTACTCAAAAGGGGCTGCAGCTGAGCAATGAAGGGAGAAATTGTACAAGTGCATCATCTACCCATGTCTGGGGCAACAGGTTGTTTCAAGAGTTGCACCACGCTCCTGTTCCCAGTGTCCCATGGCTAATTCAATTCTTTTTTACAGAGCTTCCTGCTAAAGGTGTTTTTCATTCTTCCAAATTACGTTACAAATTAGAATCTCAAATTCGTCTGACGGAAAAAAATTGTACTCCGAGTCAGGATTCGTGTTGATGGGAAAAAAAAAAAACCAAATATTCTGATCCATAGCTACAATAAATGAGAATTTACTACGCTGTGGAATGAGGGTGCACGCTTCTCTGCACTTCTGAAAACACTAAGAACATTTGTATTTTAAAACCAAACACAGACTATTAAGGGTTTTGTTCCTACTGTACCGCTCAAAAGCAGCTGTTAAAAGGCTTTAATACCTCACAAAGCCTGGTTTCACCAACCACATTCTCTGGAAAGTGACAAACATTCTAAAGGAATTGTCTTGGGGGAAAAAAAAAAAGCCCTCCTTCATGTCTTTGCCTTTAAGTGGCTTCTGAAGAGGATACCTCTAGTTGAGAAACTTCTGGCACTCATGCAGAGATGACCTGGGAGAAGAACTGGCTGCCTGATTAACTATTAACTACTCTCAATAGGATTAGATAATTAAAGACATTGATGACCATTAATTAGGAGGAGGGCACCTTAATTTGTCACTTGATAGGGCCCTTTCAATGATTTATAAGTTAGGGCTACTTGCAATTGTGAAGGGGAGGGGGCAGTGAAGAGAGAGAACCCTTAAGTTACCTTATCAAGTGGCCAGCTAAAAAGGGCAGAGGGTCAAATAAGGGCCAAAGTGGTCACTTAAGGGTGAAGTCCCAAACACCAAAGCAGTGCCAAGCCACATTGACCAGCATTTGGTGATGGAGTAAAAAATATGCTAATTTATTGGTGGCAATTCTCTCTTTTTATGGTTTCAAGCAGTTAAGACAAGTGGCCTGCTTAAGAGCTTTTCATTTGAAAAGAGATTAAACAAAATGGTTTGTCAGGGATGCTTGGCTGTTTTATGTCTTTGTTACAAAAAAAAAAATTTGCCCAGACTGTACCAATGACTATCACATCACCCCAAAAGCCATCTCCCATCTCTAAGCGTTACTTGGTTAATAAATACATCAGCTCTAATTGCTTAATAGTGCTATGTTCATTTGCTCTTTAGCAAGATTAAAATGAAATACATCTTTTGTATTACTGCCTTCTATCAGGACTGTCTGCATAAAGGTCACAGAAAAAAGTTTAAATTTAGTAGGAAATTTACTTAAGGACATTAGTGTAAATGATACTGTGTTTAAAATGACATAAAAGAGCGAAAGGTGATTTCAGTAATGCAAAGAAAATGGTTTCTGAATACTGATAAGGACACTTATCCCTCATACCACACACAATTTTAGGCAACATCATACATTAAAATCCCTCCACTGGGGTAATAACATGTAGCTACTTTCCCACCCACTAACACAAGTAAGAGCAAGTCATTAACATTTAATTAAATATGCTCCTGACATCCTTAGAAACATGTCACGCTTTGTTATTGAAGGTTGTGGCCTACTTTCTATGTACATTTTAAACCAAAATAAACTATTTATAACAGACCGGTTTAGTGCAGCAAATGAGACATTTTTAATCAGGAGGCATATCACAGCTTTCCAGAAAACCCTCCTGAACAGCAAAAACCAGAAAACGAAATGAATTTACAACATCTGATGCATATTTTATGGATTTCACAAAACGAAACATAAGAGGCGGGATTAGCTCCACCTTTTGGGTTTTCCAAACAGCGAAACGACGTTTCTCTTACCTCAATGGTGAACAGCTTCCTTTTTAATCTAAAAGCAAGGTCCTTCGTGTCTGACACATCACAGATCAAGCTATTAAGCCGAGGAATCTGATGCACATGAACCAAACCTTGTGGAAAGAAAGAGTGAAGGAGGGGGGAAAAAAAAATTAATAAAAAAAAATAAAAAATTAAGAAAACGCTGTCATCCAGATGCATAAATTAGAGTCTTAGAGCAGAATTCTGTATATTTACACACACTCATCCTCCCCTTTTTAAGCTGGAGCTTACTACCAGGAGCAGTGAAGCAAACGGTGCGATTATACTCAAGTAATCAGGCAGAATAAGATAAACAGAAATCCTTGTGCGAGGAAAACTAATTGCACTTGGGTACAGAAGTACAGATGTAAAGAGCGATCTTAATACTTGTCAAAACTACAGCCGGTTTGTGTGTGATTTTCTCTTGTATTTACAGTAAGCAAATATGGCTATCACCTTGCATGCTGCCCACGGCACCACTGAGTGATCTTTATTTTATTAAATGCACCAGTAAGCAGCCAGCAAAACAAGGCTTATGGGTTACTGATAACCACTGAAGCTCTAATGAGAACGACTTCGTTTCGTGCCCTGAAAACGGCTGGGGAAAAAAGTTTCTGGAAATCATTTGCCCCCCCCTCCCCCCCAGCCCTCCCCGATTTAGATCATGCTTTTTAATAAATTTTAACCCCTCTGCCATCCTGGGAGAAAGATGTTTTCTTCCTGCAGGAGGCTTCTGTAGCTGTTCAGATGTTTTTAAACAGTCCTAGGTGCACTGCAAGCTCTGCATTCTGTCAGCTGCGACTCAGGCTGATTTTTTCTGACAAGGACGCTGGATGGTTTTTGTGCAGCCTAATATAGTCTCTGAACAACCTAAGGCTGATTTTTCTACAGCTGAAAACCAGGAAAATTCTACAGGGCTTCTCAATTACTGGCCTATATTTGCTATTCATAAAGCCAGAGTCTAAATGGAAATAGTGAACATTTAGAAAAGGTATCTTGCTTGAAAACAGCAGCTGTGGGAAAACCCCCAAACATTAAAACCCATATTTAAATTAAGGCCAGTATTTTTTCAGGCATCGATTTATTTATTTTTTTTTTAAACTGCAGTTTCCTGAAACTGAAATAATTTAAAAAGCATAATTTTATGGGCACTAATTGCAAAAATTCTTAACAATATTAGAAAAGCATTTTTATGATTTGAAACCTTCTATCTCGGCCTCCAGTCCAGAGATTCAGAAGAATTATTTGTTAGGCTTCTGAGCAGAAAATCTAATTATTATATATAGGAACAGCAAGTATAACACAGGGTTGCTTTATATGCAGTATTGCAGAAAATTTATTTAAGGATCTTCTGTATAATTATTTTGTTATTTTACTGGCTTTTCAAACACTTAAATTTGCAGGCAGCTTAATAAAATTATTAATGCAGGATTCATTAAATAATGCAATATTGTAATCAAACTTCTCCTGAGTCATGTCAAAATCTTTCATCATCTGCAGTAAATAAATCATCTTAAAAGATATTCTCAAGCAAAGAGAAACCCACGAAGTTAAAACTGCTAAAAAATGCCTCTTTTTAGGCCATCAAATTAAGGTTGTTTAAGCCTCAAAAGCTATGTATATTGGCACACAATTTTTATTAAATAGGGCCAAAAATGACTTAGCATCCATCTTTATAGGAAACCAGGAAATAACTGCTAAAACACACATTGTCTTAAAGGATCTCTTCAGTCCTGGGAAAAGGAGTATCAAATTGACAGAATTATGTTAGCATAAACAAAGGCCATATCACGATTATACAGTTGGAAAAATAATTAGGCAAATTATTCCAGCTTTTGTTCACGGTTTCTTTTTCATTCACCTTTTTTTTTCCAGATGATGAAATGTGCACTATTTTCACAGCCAGAAAGATTTTTCTCTGATTTACTAATTACAGCCTGCATACACACAGTGGTGTCTCAACACCACCCTTTGCTTCTCTTTCCATATATTCTATATATTCTGCCATGGAAAACACTGCCACACTCTCACATGTTTACAGCAGGTTTGGGATAAGCAGTTTACTTTCAGCTGAAGGTTTCCATGGAACTACAGTAGTATCACAGTAATAATAGCTGTAATTTATGCACACTCCCAACACTGCTCTGGATTAGCTAAAACTGTTACTCACTGCTTTGGCTACGCATAACTTCCAATATTAATCTTTAAAATAGAAATAGTTCTGCTGCCACAGCTAACAAAAAAACCTCTGGGAAACAGAAGGCAAGATTAAACACCATTACAACATTTTGAAGATAAAACACCTGAAAGGTCACACGACTTTTTACCAAAATCAGTTCCATATTTTAGGCATTAATTTCTTTAAATGCACAAGTGCTGCAACTCACGGCTGACAAAAGCAGAACGTCATTTTTAGGCACGGCTCACACAGCACACAATTTAGCAGTTTATCCACCTCCCCATAATATATGTTTTTCCCCTGTTCTCTACTTAAAACTTGGCAGATCAAAAGTATTGATTTCATGACAAGTTCAGCTCGCTGGTCAGATGATTGCCAAGCCTCCCCTGCATGTGAATTCCCCAAAGCCTGCCTGTTGAGATGTCCATCTGATTGAGCCGTGCCTCGGTAATGCGGCTTGACAACATGCAAGGAGTTTGCCATGTTTCCTTTGCAGCCTTAATGCACTTCTGCTGAATATTTCCCCAACTCCAGGCTGGTTGGGCAAGGAGGAACGTTTAAGAGGTAATATTCCAAACCCAAATCGAACGCTGCTTTCGAGCAGATACCCAGTTGGAGGGGAAGCCACTAAGCGCACCCTAGAAACGCTCGGGGCAGACTCTTTGCATTGCTAAAAAGATGGAACTTACCGTGGTAATCCTTGTACAATGGATTGGTTTCTCTCTCAGAGCCAATAAATGATTCAAGACCAACCACCAGATCTGACAAGTTTGTTACACGTTCCATAATTGCTTTATTCTGTAAGACACGGGAACAAAATACACGTCCTATGTGAGGAAAAAGGTAATTAATGTTCATGGAGTAAGTTCTTCTCAATGGCAAACTGTGGGGAAAAAATAGGTCATCAATACTTAGGAATTACCTTGGAGGGCCTTTATTCTTTAAAAAATAAAAAGGCTTGAAATTTCTGATTAAAGAAAACGCATATTTGACAGGGAGAAACCATAAAAGGGCTAACCTGGCACTAAATTTGCATTTCCCTAAGCCTTCATAACAGAAGCATTTGCTCACATCAGTGATACTTAAAAAGCAATATGTTAAGCTTGTCTCTCATTGACCTCCACCACGAGTCAGATGCCCAGTTTTTGTTTGTGTTCTGTAAACCTTGCTGTTCAACACATAACTTAGGCATATCATATTTTGAGCAAGCACAACCCACACAATTATTCATTTTGGTCATCAGTCAGACAACATGGAAAAACTCAAGAAATCCTCCAGCGTTTTTCTTTCCAAAAGTTCCTCTTTATCTTTACAAATCTGTATTTCTATAATTTCTCAATATGTTTGTGATTTGTAAGTGATGCCTTATTTCTTGTGCAACAGTGGACTGTCACGTGCCTTAATTAAGCTGCTCCCCACACAGTTTTCTTTCCTTAATTTCACATAGCAGACAGAGACATTCAAAGGTCACAACAGAGATCTTCAGAGGTAAGTCAGGAAAAATGTTCTTAAATGCTCTGCTGATGTCTGTATTTTATGAGGGAAAAAAAAAAGAAGAAACAAATCTGTGCTAAAAAGCAAAATATTTCTTAAGATAAGAAGCAGTTATCCTAAAGCTGCCTGGTATCCTCTGGTTCTTGGTGGCTGTAGGTGTTATACTCATCATACCTACAGGGGTATTAAGACTAATCACCTCAAAAATTCCCATTCCAAGCATGAGGAATTAGCTCTGTACCTCCAAGTCATAGTTTTGTAATTTTTTATTAATTTAGAAGTATTTTGTACATTTTGCACTTCTTTTGTAAACTATACTACTGGTGCTTATTCTGAAAGGTCAATGTAAAATTATTTGATAGTAACAATTTATCAATTAGGAGCAGAGAGAGGGAAATATCCCCAGATACGTTAGAACTGCCCTGACATTCAGGTTTAGTAAAATGGTGATCAATGCACCAACTGCTTTCCTGAACCCACATTTCAAAATCCCTGTATCTTCCAGCCACAGCAAAGCTCACAAAGCAGACGTGAAAGGTGAAAATTTCCCGCTCCCATCAAAGAGCAAACTGAATTCTGCTTTCTGACCACTGCGTGAAGTTGTGGCCTGTCCTGCACAGCCCAATCTGCTCAGGTTACAAGGCCTAATTCCACTGATCCCATGGCACCTTTACACCCCCTCCCTTCCCCACCTTATGGGCCAGATGGCATCAAATCCTGGGGAGGGGTCTCTTTTCAAAGCTGCTACTTGTGCACAGGCCAAAACCATCCATCCCCGTGGAATCAGGGAACTTCCATTTTACCCACCAAGTCTAACGAGGAATAACGATAAAGTAGTTGTTATACTACAGAATTTCCTTGCTGAGGAATAGCACAAGGGATCTGAGAGAAAAGAACACTGCCTACACATCAATCCCTAGAGTTTGTTATTATATCTGCCCCTGAAATATTAAAGCTGACTGGCAAATTATTTCCTCCTCTAGGAAGGGAGAGACAATGTACTGTATTTCAGTGGAAACTTTTGGTCACATTATTCTGAAGGGGAATCACATAAAGATGGTATAGATACAAATCTGAAGTAGGCAGTGACCTCTATAAATCCACAGACCAGAAATGACAGTATTTTGCCAGTTCTTCAGAAGGCTGCAGGATGTTATTTGTATATCAAGAACGGCAAAACTGTTAAAAAAATAAACAAACACCAATGATTCCTGGAAACTAAGCTAAAATCTTGATAAAGAAAAAATATTCCTTCATTTGAAAAAAACACTTTTGCCGTCCATTATTGTTTTGCTGTGCATTAATGTTTTTGCACTGTTTTATAACAATGGGTTATAAAAACTGTGGATAGAAAGATGCTCTACCATCAGCAACGTATCCTCACCACTGATAGTCCTGCAAAGCATAAGAATATCATCCTTCCTACTTGGTTTTAATTCTGGAAAGATTGCAGCAAGGGACAGCAGTTCATTATTTGCCTGACAATACCCACTTTCCTACGTTGGTTTCAGCTCTTCCTCTGAAAGGCTTTGCCTTCTTAAATTGCGCTCCCTTTGCCCACGTTGATTTTGTTTTTGTTTTTAAAGCGTGTCCAAATATTCCCCTGGCTTAATGCAGTGGATCTTGGGAAATATTTTGCACAGAGGATCGCCACACCAAAGAGACATTTGCTTATGTGGCATTGTTGCCATAGATCCGTATCTATCATGTATTTTCTAGTTTGCAGCGTTCAGCACATTAATGCCCAATCAAAGCTGACGTCAGCACACAGATAGTTGTGATGTATGGCACACTGACATAAACACACAAATCATGTTGCCCCATCTGGGCTCGAAAATTTCACAGAGCTCCAGATCTTCCTCCAGCCCCATACAAATCCACCTCCTGCTTCTGGCATAAACTTGGCAGCTCTGGAGGTGAGCCAGGACATGGTTAGGAGGGAAGCCAGGAATGGTGAGATTCAGGGAAAGAGTTTGTTGGCAGCTAGAAGAGGCATTGTTTTAAATTATACTAAAAATGAAAAAAAACAAAACAAAACAAAACAAATCACCAAAAAACCCCATCCCAGTCTTGGAAAGTTTTCAGTCCTGCTAGATGTACTGCAGTTTTTCTAAATTAGTTAGTTCAGCCAAAATATAATTATTCTAACAACATGGTAGCAACCCTGTCGTGCAGGTTGGGCTGGGCTGGGCATCCATTCTATATCTTACTTTGTGCTACTGTTTCAGACAGACATTTTCTTTTAAGTGCAAACTCGCAATATTTGGGGCTCAACCAAATTGCACTTTCAAAACACGTCAAGAAAATGATGTGGATATGTAGGTGGGAACCATCCACACATTTAACCAGCTTTTGGGAAGGGCAATTATGGAAGAAGATTGCTTTGTCCTACTAATTAATTTTCAGAATGTACGTAGCTCTGAGTGATTCTTTGTGCACGTTTAAAAATACTTATTTACAAATAAAGCAGTTCAAAATGTCTCATCTTCTGTGTCTGAGTATAAAGCATCGTGTTCCACCAACACAAACACACGGATAGCCCGTGTGCTCAAACTTACATCCCAAAATTAATATTGTGTGTTTCTACTGGATTGAGTTCTTAATGTACCACAATTTTATCATTACTACTATTAATCAAGCCAATCTTGGTTCATCTGGATTCCGTATTAGGAAAAAAATCCGTCTTTTCTACTCTGCTCTAATTTCTAGTTCTCCTCTGATTTCCTGTCAAATTTTTTCTAACACCCAAATACACCCTCTCATTCTGGCAGTTTCTAAGGAAATTAAAAACCACACAAAATTCGGGTAATAAAAAATATTTAAATTCTCAGTCTTTGCACTGCCTAAGTAAAAAAAAAGTCAAAGAATGGAAATTTTTGTTAGAACAGCTTCAACTTTTCTACACAGTACGTATAAACAACCTCAGAATGTAAAAGGAAAATAAGAGCCTCATGCTAAAGATCTTCTATGAGATCCAACTAGCATATATAGATACATAAATACATATGCATTTAATAATAAATACTAAATACTAGCATATATAAATACACTAAGCTCTTCAATTACATAGGTTTTTTGCATATATTTGCATTTGTATTCTGATCAACACATTCACAGATTTTTAATACTGAGTTATATACTGCATTGAAAATAAGGTATTTTATGACCATGTCTCCTTTCAGATATATTATATTTTGGTAGAGGGCCATATTTAACTTCTTCACCTTTACATTCTGCCAGTATAATCCCATCCCTGGTTTTATTTTTAAACATTTAATAAAGAGTTAATACACTGAATCCTACATGAGTTTCATTACCTAAAATGCTATTTACAAACACTGTTAGTACTGGGGCAAGCCCCAGTGTAAACAGTGAGCTGCACTCACTCTGTATGACAGCACAGTATTTAAAGATGAATTCAGATTCTCTCCCCAAAATTGTATTCGGAGGCAACAACTTGTGTTGTTACCAACAGGTGAATCCAGAGATCCTGACACTTCATCAAAAGAGAGTCTCAATAACAAACAGCAAGCAAGTTCAAGCAAAGTAATATGAACCTCGTGAATTTTAAGTAAATTCTGGTGAAAAGCTCAAAAATTGCCCTTTTTTTGTTTGTTTGTTTGTTTTGTTTTTTAATTCTGCTACATTCTGTCACTGAAGTAAACTTAGTACCATAACACAGACAGCCACGCTGGACTATAATGGAACAGTGGCTGGATATTTGACAGATGAAACAATTCTTGATATTTTTGAGAGGTTATCACACAATGATGTGGTAATGACTTCACAAGATACAAACATTTACCACTTGTCATTACTACTTAATCTCCAAAAGATTTTACACTGAAAAGATAAATTATTAAGAAACACGGCTTAAATATTTACCACCATTTGTTAATAACTGCTGCTCAGAAAATCACAGAATTACCCACACATTTTATTTCGGTAAAAGAAGCTGGGTATTTGGCCCTTGTACTGGTTTTATAGAAGGATGCAGTTTGCACACTCTTCCATTTTTCACAGGTCCCCAAAATAAAAGATTAATAACTGTTCTGACAAAAAGCGTTCATCAATAATTAATAAGGACCCTAAACTATAGAATTCTATATATCTTCTAACTCCGAGATGACTCGTACTCTTTACAGTGTTTGAACATAGCAAGTCTACTAAATGAACGTTGAATTTTGGCTCTAAAATGAATGTACACGTAAGAGGACCAACAGGACGTTAACAAATTTTGGTGTGCAGAAATTTGTCTCAAGATCACAAGAAAACTGAACACAAATGCAATGTCTTTGCTGGAAAACAGATATCCTAGAAACACACTTAGTATTAATTCAAGATTTTGGTTGCTCTCTTAAAGCCACTTTTACTAATGTTTGTCCTGACAGGTGTCTACGGGAACTCTGCAACGTTTTTGCACGTTGCCATCTAAACTGTTAGATGAAGGTGGATGACACAGTATCCAATTAATCTTAATAAATTTTCAGGAAGAATAATCAGCCAGGAAACAAAAACTAAATACCACACGCTAAAATAAAAATAAATCTTTGGATTTCACTGAAATGGATTTGTGTGTTACTTGAGCTATGGAAGCATCTAAGGCCAGCAAACTGTGGCATCTTATAAAATAAAAAGTATGTAAATAAAATGTCTATTTTGCCGTTGAAGGGAAGACCTAAAGGCCAACAGTGAAAGGAGAGACGACTAAACAGAGATAAATTAAGCAAGTCAGTAACAGTTGCTGCTGCAACCTAAAAAAAATGAACAAAGTCTAGCAGTTGAAATCAAACTTTTCATCTGTTGATCTCCAAATGCTTCACAAAAAAACCAGTCAAGTGCTGCATTCCTCCCTCACGAGTCAGTAACAAGCACAAAGGTGAGTTGGCCAAAGCCAAAAGCCTTTGTCAACACTGAGCTGGGATCCCAACTCAGCCTTTCTTTGAAGCCCTGTCTACCTCCCCCTAGTTAAGGCTTGGTTTAGGAGGAAAATATCTGCTGGTATCACGAAGGGGATGTGGGAGTTGAAGCCCAGAAAGCTGGGTGCTGAAAATCCTGTTATTATCTGGCTGAAAGAGGTGACAGATGTACAGCGTGTCACAGGGTGGCAACTTCTTGAGCTGAATCCCTGCTCAGTGCTTGCCTCTCCTCTTTCCTCAGCACAAAGCACAGGCTGCAGGTGACGGGTCTGGGGTGTGGGGCTCCAGCCCTGCTGCACGGAGTAAACGAAATAAATCTGATCAAGCCCTTCTTCAGTGAAGGGCGAGTGGCTGGGAAGAAATCAGTGCAAGATCTGGGCTGAGATGAGCCCAGCACCTCCCCTGAACATCATCTGGTTCTTAATAATGAGACTGTCTCACTGTTATAAAAGCATTTCTAAGAAAATCTGCACGTTACTGCTTGTCTCTAAATATTAGAAAAATGAACCGACCCTTTGAGAAGATTTCTCTAGAAAATTAAACACATCAAATGTGCAATCCTACAAACGGATCACAGCACAGCATAAAACAGAGATGCAAAAGAAGTCTGAAAGAATGAGAGTTCTATTAAAAAAAGAACCATAACAAAACTGTTGAAATTATGTATCTGAGACCAACTGGCTTAACTAAAATCTCACGACTCCATTGGGAATTAGTTATTATAAGGAAAAGGTTCAGGAGCTCCTTTTGTTGTCATTTTGCCTGAAAAAAAAAAAGGTCATTTCAGTTTGTTTCCCAATTCAGAAAAGCAAACTCTTGCTGCAACTTTAATTCTTTAAACAGGGAATCATATTTTATTCTCAGGGGACCAAAAAGAACCTCCACCACTATTTCAATTATTACCACACAAGCACCAAAGGGGACATCTCACTGACGTTGGTAATCAGGTGGCAAGATCCTGAAATATAAAATCATTTAAGAAGCTAATCACTTATCCCAGTATAAAATTATAGGCTGTCATCAGGAGCAGGCTGGCAAGGCGAGGTCCAGATGGGAAACTGGCTGGGCAATAAGAAGAGGTAGGGTGGAAATGATGGGTAGGCTGGAAACGGTGGGAACCTAAGGAAAGACATGACTGCTCCCTCTGCTGGCAAGGTCCTCACCTGCTTTAATTTTTAACTAATGAGTAGGCATTTCTTTAATTATTTAGGATCTAGCCAATAAATAATGCAGAATGTTCCTTCCTCAGTCTGTTGCTGTGTGTTTGCACATTTTTGAACTTATGGTGCCCTATTTCACTAGAATAATTTGCCACAGGATTAAGGCTCAGACGGGTATCTAATGGTAGAGTTACTGGCTTTGTATTTTAATTGTTCATAAAATGAAAAGCAAGATTAAGCTATTTAACCTCTCAAAACACTATATTTTACAACGTATACCCATTTCATATTTAATTTACGCATTTCATAATATTGTGACAAATTGCTCATCATATCTTACTCTTAACAAGAAGCCCTTCATGTAGCAGTAAGACGGGATAAAATTAAACATTCTGCAACACAAACATACCAAATGACACGCTCTACCAAAAAAAAGTATCATTCTTCCATAAGTAAAATTCATGACCAGTGAATTCAGCGATAACGTTTGCACTAAAACTTAATTAAAAGATGAAGACGAGCCGTTCGTTACTTGATTTGTGATATGAATTAATAGCTGCAGCAAGAACATTTAGAAAAAAATCTGTTCTAAGATTTTGGCCTACAACCAGAAGCTCCCAGAACAGGAGGGATCAGCTTTTTTTGCCCACTGTTCTCATCTGAATCCTGGCTGAAAAGCTACTCCAGCTCCCAGCTTTCCAGAAGGCTCCATCCCAGGAATCCTCGCCTGCCATTTGGTTTGCTGATTTTAATCTCCCAGGACTTTCTTACAGTGGCTCCACTATGCTGAACTGGCACTTGCTCCTAGA
This sequence comes from Empidonax traillii, assembly GCF_003031625.1. NCBI lineage: Eukaryota > Metazoa > Chordata > Aves > Passeriformes > Tyrannidae > Empidonax > Empidonax traillii. Next base: position 209,487 of record NW_020956261.1, on the reverse strand, counting down.
AGTGAGTTATTATTAAACTTGTAGGTCAATTGTGGCACTAACAACTCTTTGGAAGCTTTCAGCCACGGTGTACAATTTGCTGGTCTAATTAAATATTAATTCTAAGTGTTACATTCTGTGGCTAAGAGCTTTTATTTTCCATCATCAGTCTGGAAGAGAAAGAGGTTACAAGGCTAATTTAATCTTTTTTTTTTCATCCCCCCCCCCAGCATTAAAGCTTAACTACATAGGCACAAAAACATCATTAAAGATGCAGTATTCCTTTTTATTATGATTATATTGCAATTAATAGAGGAGTTCTAAACAAAAAGAGGTAAAATTGGATTCTGAAATTTCAGGGTTTTTAAACAACACCAGAAGTTCACATAAAAAATGTTTCTAAACACACAGTGTACAGAAACTCAATACTCAGTCCTGTGAAAATCAATTAAGATGGGAAATACATTTCCAAGAATTTAAATATAAAATAAGTTTTAAACAAATTTATTCTTCTATTAAAAAGAATAATTCTAAACCCTATATTTAATGCTAAATTCACGGGGCTTTTTTTCCCCCCAAAGAACCTGTACTTCTACTCAAGAAAAAAAAAACAAAAAAAACAAACAAACAAACAAACAAACAAAAAAAAAAGCATTTCTTCAGAAAAAACACCACTACCTTCCGTTTTCTAAAAGAATAACTTGCTTAAAGCAGATAACTAATTTATCCTGTATTGTTTAAAGTCACTCTTCTAATCTTCCCTTATCAGTGTCCAAATGGGCTCAATACACGAGGCTCTTCCCTTCTGCTTCCAGAACAGTTGTGTCCATGTCTGGACACTGGGCATTATATTAACTACTTAGTCCAGTAGCCAAAAGATTCCATATGCTTGAACAGATGACTATCTCCATACTGTGATGGGATATTTAACTGTTTAGGTCTAATACTGCAGTTCAAAGACTCGGTTCTAAATCTTAACGTGGTTTGTTTTTTTTTTTCCCAAAGTTTTCAGTTTATAGGCGTAAAACGTAAAACATTTCACGTGCTCGTGCCCTTCTCAAGTGGAACACACGTGCAAGTTTGGAAAAGGGGCTTTTTTTATTAAAGAGAGGGCGTTGATGAGGTGGTGATAAGGGTGTGTATACAGCGGCCTCCCAAAAAGTAAAATTTATTAAAATGAGAAGTTTTTTTTTTACGTATTGACTTTTAACAGACAATGTGACTGTGCTTGGTACTACAGTTAATTCAGTCAAAAGACAATAACATATAGGTGGTTGTTACCAAATCAGAAGTGATAGTGCTAGAACACAGCCTGTTGGCAAACAAAACCTTATTTTGTGAAACAACAAAACACTTCCATTTCTCCTGCAACTTCATTAGCAAATACTTTCAACAATTAGAGAAATTGAAAAAAAAAAAACCAAACCCAACTTACTTATTATGTTCCATAATTTAACCTGTGAATACTGTACTTCTCTGAGCTTCCTACTCAATCATAATTTTAAAGATGTTTTTATTAATGTCTAAAACCCAGAATATTCATATCCAAAAGTGATGTGGATAACCCAAGAATACATCTCCTAAACTTATGACTCTCAATATTTTTTTTTTTACAGTTGTTAAACTGTATTTCTCACATACAACAGAAAGCACCACGCAACCTTAAAAAGCAAGTTAAAAAAAAAATAGAAGAATATTAAGACCATTTCACCTTCATAGTTTCTACTTTTCAGAGAACTTTGAAAGGTTCCTTAATTATGATACAGAAACCACATGACATTTGATCTCAACACAAATCTGTCTGCAGCAGCCACCTCACCAAACACCTCTGAAGGTTATTCAGCATTTTACACCGGTGAACTCTCAGAAGTTGGGACTCTAAGGTAGGCAATCACTCTCAGTTCTTGTCACAGCAATAAAGATTTCAAACTGCGAGAAACTCACAAGCTAGAGGAGCTCACATCTTAATAATCCCATATTAGCAGTGGATCCTAAAGCACTTTACTGCTTGACTTTGAGTTCAGCTGTTAAATTACTGGGGGTGAGCACAAAAGGACGTGGAAAGGTTTGTTTCTGAATTTTCCTCCACTGAAAACATGGAGTAACTTCTGCACTCCAGTGGATTCAAAACATCGGGACATTAATATTGTAGGAGATGAATTTTTTAACGGACTGGATGAGATGATGAAAATACCTTGCTAAACAGAACTGCAGGCTCTGAGGACAGGTTCTGTGGCAAGACTTATTCATACTGACTTTTCATTAGTCAATTAATTTCCCCTGGTACTTGCTGACTAATATAGTTGTTAGTCCTTACCAGTAAAACAGCTTCAAGTTCAAAATAAAGGGTGGCTTTAACAAGTGTTATGCTTTCTCCCAGTGAAAATAATAATCTACTAAAAAAAAAAAAGAATATTAAGTGGGAAGAACAGGGATAGAATTAACAACCCTACTTAGTATTTTGAGGGAAAGATGTTCTTGGACTTTCCAAAGATTCCTAGCAATTTAAGAAAAAAATACAATAGGAAAATATTTAAAATTTTAGTTTAGGGCTTTTGCAGAATAAGCCAGAGACAATAAAGTCCTCTAAGTCGCACAACAGCACAATAATTCTTTTGCTAAATTTAGGTATTAAAATGCACAGATTAATAACACACAGAAGAAGAGTTCTCTCTTGCCTTTATAATATTCCTGAAATTTGAAAATTGTAACAACAAATGAAATCCCTCTCCAATCTGCCCTCCTCGATCAATGCTGGATTTTAAAAACGGAAGTAATTTTCCCTTTTCAAATGTACCATATGATTTCACAGGCACAATGCATTTCCAAGAAGCAGTAGGAAGACTTGAAAAATAACCTTCCATCAACTATTTTAATCATACTCGTGAGTAGCTCAATATTTATCACCTGACAGACAATGTAAGATAAGAGTGTGTTCAGTCGGTAGAAAATATCAATCAAGTAAAAACTTGTCACACATCATCTGAATAAAATTCATAATTGGCTAAGTTTCTTTTTTTTTTTTCGTGCCATTTGCTTTAAATCTTCTCCCAGAATAAGGTACTCCTATTTTTTGCGGTTGAGAAAAGATAATTTTCTTTTCTCTTCGTGTGCTGGTTGCACCAAAAGTTTCATCAATAAAACACAAAATAATCTGTGTGCTTTAGTGGACCACGGTTTCTTTAAATTACCCTGAAAAAAACCTGCACATAAACAGATTTTTTTTTTTTTTTTTGCAAATTTGTGTCTTTTACCAAAATACAGAAAACTGTGAGGACGTTCAGTGTCCCACCAAGCTGGATGAATGAGCACCATCTTTGGATAAATGCAATTCCAAGTTATTAAATCCAAGACAATGAATTGCTGGAATAATGAAAGAGCCACATTGGTGGATGTGTATCACAGAGGGAAAAACATCAAGAACAAAATCACTGTTTAATGTCCAGTAGTCACCAAAGACTCAAACCAGACATTAGAATGTAGGAAAAGTAAGCAAACAATAATGGCATTACTGAATTATGTTACTGAAACAAGGTAAAATGACTGTTTAAAAACAGATTAAGGAGGCAACGTGAGGAAAAATTACAAATCAGAACACAAAAAACGTAAAATAGGGAGGATCATCTTAATGTCCTGTCAGCCAAGAACAAAGATATAATATATGGAAAGTAAAGGCAAAATTAAGCTTCCTGAAAAAAAGAAAGAAACGGGGTAGATTTAAATTGTGGAGCTCCCTGACCACATGAATACATGCAAATATTTGGAAAAATACAGAAAAGGAAACAATCTCAAATTATATATATATATATACTATTAATATAGTGCATATAAAAATGTAACTACTCTGGGTTGAAAAGAGAGTGCCCCTGTTGAAAAATCAGTACCACCAATTGTGAGTTTTATTTCTTCTTCACTGGACTAACTAGTACTGGGGGCTGGCAGAGACAAGATATGGTAGGAGTCACTACCAAAAATCTACTTTTTCATGATCAAGCAGGTAAAAATGAAAACTCTTTTTCTGTGTATGTCATGCAGATGAAACTAGGATTAAATGCGATTTTGAGCTTCTACGTCCTTCATGGAAATCACACACGTGAAGAATTTACTCGTGGACCACCCAGTTAATTCAGTCAGGAGCCAAAAGTTAACGTAGGGAAATATAGTAAAAAAAAAAATGTGGGATTTACTACATCTTCAGCAAAATGATGTGCTTCAGTGTGCTGACTTTAAGACTCAACAGAGAAAGCATATGCTGGAACATAAAACAGAACTCCTACCAAATTAAATGCATATACAGAAATGCACTTGGGAGGAAAAAAAAATAAATTAAAAAAATCCCTGTCTCTTATTCTCTTGGAAAGAAAAGATATTTCCTTCACTTGTTTTTTTGTTTTTTTTTTTTAATCCAGCAAGAAACCCTCAGCAACAGAATGGCGAGGAGCTGGGCTGTGAGAATGTGAGCAGCTGCTGTTATTATAACCAAAGGTCTGTCTCCGGCTCGAGCCTGAGAGACCACATGTTCGGCTGTCCTCTCATCTCGCCATCCTCACCAATTAACCATTAACATGGGGGGCTGGACACATGCTCTCAGGGGCTCTTTAACAGGCTTCTTGGAGAGTGGAACAACTACACAGCAGGGCTCTGGGAACTGAGTAATGTGGGGTAGAAGGAACCCTCACAGCAGCTTTGCTCCTCCTAATGACGGTTTGCTCCACGGTGTGGTGGCTCAAAGGGGGGGATACACCAAGTTTCAGGATTTAAAAAAAAAAAAAAAAAAGCTCAACAAAGGTTTTCTAAATTATCTTAATAATCTTTTTTTTTTTTTTTTTTTATTTGGAATATTCTAGCACTTCCTTTTGTAAAGCCGGTTTTATTAAAACCGAAAAAGCAATGTGTAATTTCTAATTTCGCTCCCAACTCCCTGGGAATTGGTTTACGTGGAATTTACAAACAGGAAACACAAATCAACTTCCCAGGTAGGTTTGAAATGAACGAAAAAACTTCACTCTGCAGTTTGTTTCTTAGAGACGCTTCTGGATTTCTCTAAAATACGAACGTACCTGTTACTGAAATGAGAGATAAAGAAGAGCACAGCGAATGAGATGTAAGCCCCAATTATGGAGGGGCAATCCCAATGGGCAAAATCTTGGATGGTTCTTTTACACTCTGCATTAAATTTAACTGTCACTCTTTTTGAAGGCAAACTGCCACTTAATATTTAGAAATAAGGAGGTGGAGGTATGCACTGCAAGAGGAATATTGATACACTTTTCACCCCAGTGGTAAAACCAGAAAACAGTTTCTTCATTTTTGAAAGTGCACAGGGTATCTGGATAAATAACATCTGCAGGTATTCAAACACCTTTCACAAAATCTAATACATGTGAGTCATGTACTTACCTAAGACAGGATTTAATCTGTTGATAAACTCACCTACTATGCAAACATTCTGCATAATATGAGGTTTTACCCAGTACTTTTTTACTATAATTAAATCAAATATCTAAAATTATAGGTTCTCTGCTCCTTGTGAACAATAATTTTGCTTTTCTAAGTTACATTACCACTCGGTGGAACAAAAGACTTACCCACATTTTTCCTTTTGCTAAAAAAAAAAAATTATTTTCAGAAGGTACATTTAAATCTCCACGTACTCTCAGGAAAGGTGCTACGAGCTGCTTATGATTGTTGGGAAAATTCCTCTGACACCTGAACTGGTTTGCTCCTGGTCCCAACGCAAGGGGATATCAGAACTACAGAGTAAACCTGTACCTTTCAATTCCTGACTTTTTAAAAACAAGATCGCACATCACCACAACGAGCATGACAGGGGTGAAAAGTCTCGTACTGAAACTCCAAACAGCATTCTGAAGGCACTGGAAAAAGCGCCTAGAGACGTTGTAAAAGAATAATTAAAAAAAAGGGAGGACTACCAGTATTTTCTTTCCTTTTTACAGCTTCTGAAATTCTGACAGTTTTAACTTCAACTTTGAACTGAAAGACTTTTAGAAATGTCCAAAACTGCGTTTGTTTTCCTACCATGAACTCCGAAGTTCTGGCTCGCTGCTGCGTCAGCTGTGAAATCCAGCTGTGAAATCCTACCTGGATGAGGTGAGCCGGAACTGTGACGATGCAGGCTGACAAAGATTTCCTGAGGAGGCCACGGAGAACGTACAGGAATTTTGTAAGGCTGTGAACATCTTCAGGAGCGTCACTGCAACAAACGTCATCACCCCACAGCGGGGAACCCAGGCCCTGAATTCCTATCCGCAAAACATTCTTTTGTTTTTTCTATTGGAAGAGAAAATAATAATAATAAAAAAAAGTAATGTTATTTTTTTAAATGTTAGGAGGAATACAGTTTCTAGAATGCGTATCCATATAATAATTGCATAGTTTACGTAATCACACCCTAAGCTCAGTCCATCTTGCAAAAATTACAAATGGAATGGCATTTTTTTCACTGACTGGATATCCTGCCATGTCAGACAAGGAAGTACAAATGTAAGAGACAGCACAGAAATACAGAAAGTGCTAATTTGCTTTTTTTTTTTTTTTTTTTTAACCAGCTAAATGCAAGCATGCTCTGACACAAAACCCAGTAACACTGGGACTTTTGATATCCTTTCTCTCCTCTATCACTGCCTTAAAAAAAAACATGCAAAAGAGTATTTTCTCCCAGTTCCAAACTAGTCTGCTGCAAGTGCCTGAGAGGAATCAAACGCAACTTTTCTCTCTATTTTCACCTTTCCTGCGTTACTCTCCTAACCTGACTGTTCTGCTGCCTCCAAAGGATCAAGGTCAGTGCCTCACCTCCCCAGTGCAGGGGCCTTTCACTGCCTTAGAAGTATCTAAGCATCTTCCACATCCCTCCTTCCAGCTCATGAAGGAAGGTGCTGGAGAAACAGAGTCCGATGGGGACATCAGTAGATTGTCCCTTAAGGACCACACCTCTCTCCAAGCTCTCGACATGAGTGTTTCTGGGGCTGTTTTAGTTACCTGCTGGGCACTGGAAGCTGTTGTGACACATCAAATCCTACCCAGCCCCCTGTGTTAGCCACCTAAAGCCTGCTGGCTGCCCTGCAGGGCACTGGCAGAAGAGCATCCAACAGAGGCACAGGGGCAAAGAGGAAGCTCCTTTTCTGAAGGGACAGATTATGAAGCCAGAGTTGTAATCTATTTATGCAAAGTAAAAATGTTATCTCTCGTGATGGCAAATCTCATTTCTGCTTATCTGATGTGTGACCTTTCCTGGTGATCTTTGAGGAGGGTTTTAGGTTTATTTGCTATCAACAGCTGAGAGAGAGAGAGACAATAAACTCCCTTGTTGAAAGACTTCCTGTACAAGGTGATCAGAGAAACATTTCTAGAGTTCAGGGTTCATACTTAAAGGCCAGCTTTTTAAAATTATACACACACACACATATATACATATAAAAATACTAGTTTTGATAAACAAAAGCTTTCTGGTAATTTTTACTCCAGAGAAGTGTAGGTATTGACTTCCAACAGCTGGAATAAACAGCAACCAGCAAGCACAGAACACTGCACAGCTGCTCTGGCAATCCAGAGGAAAGGTTTTGACAAGACAAGAGGCTCCTTTTCCAAACACTTCCACATCCATATTGGGCAGACAGAGCCTGAGTTGTGAGACTCGGTTTAATTCCACATGGCTCTGCATTTATCCAACTTGTCTGTCTTACCCAGCGAGCTGATCTGCCAATTCACTCACAATCTCTGTGAAAGCAATCTGTGTTTTAACTCTGGCACATTCTCCAGTCTCAGGCTTTGCAGGATTTTAGGCTTTAGCTGTGAAAAGTTAACTTTTTACACCACTGTGTGAAGATCAGGACGACAGCACAGGATAATGTGACACAATCTGATTTCTCTGTATGGTATTTTCTGGGCTCAGATGTTCAGAGTTTTAAAAAGAACAGGGAAAACAGAAGTCAGCATAATATTCTTCAATTACTTCTAATCAGAGCAGATTCAGGCAATTCTTGATGTGTACAGTATTTCAAAATTTCAGAGCAAACATATATATAAAACTTACAGAAACTTTTTTCATGAGAAAAACATTTTCTCTTATGAAGAATATCCGCAAGAACAACATACAAAAAGAGGAAAAAACCAGTTCTCTCACTGGACAAAGGATGACAGATGCTTTTTTTCCCCCAACATTAAATCATAAGAGCAGTAAAAGATAAAGCTATTCTAACACCAGAGAATATCAGATGTATTTATTTTGGCCAGTAATGGAACTTCTACTAGTATAATTCTGTCAAGCCCACAAGGCTCTCACAAACACTTTATTCCATAACTGAAATATAGGAAAGGATTAAGTCTAATATTCTATAACAATCTTACTGTAAAGACTAGGATAACATTTTTTTAGCTATACCACTATATCTTTTATACTCACATTAGTTTGGAAGTTCTGATTTTATTTTTTTTTTAATTACTATTTTTTTTCATGTAATTTTTGTAACACTGATCGACTTGGCAGCAAGGATTCTCATTATGAAAACTAAAAAAAACCCAACTCCAAACAAACAAAAAACCAATCCCCTCAACTTTATTACTCTGAAGGTCACCCAACTTCAAGTCCAAACTAGAGGAAAGAATTGTTAAGGAAATACAGTTGCCTAAGCAAGCTCTGTTGCCAAACATGAAAACCCCAAATATTCTGAAACAAACAAATACTATTCCTTATAACTGAAAGCCATGATCAATTTATAAAGGATCCAAACTTAATGACCAGCAGCAAAGAGTTACTAGGAGGCTTCAGAAAGGATGCAAACCTGATGGTTGTATTTGTATTTTACAGGTCATCCAGACTTTGCATTTCCAAACAGACCTTGGCAATAGCTGCAGTCAGTGTGAACTAAAAGGACATTTTTTGGTCAACTTCAACCAAACTTCTCTGAATTATTGTCCTAAGGTCCACAAAGCCATGCAGGACAGTCAAAATATATTAATCTGTGAAGGTCAACTGCAGATGGTTCTATAAAACTACTGTTAACTCACCATAGCAGGTCCTAGAGAAGCCTGAGCATTTTATCAGAGATCTACTAAACTTCTAACAGTAGTATTCACTAATTTTTCTAATTGTGTCAAATCATCTCTCTCAGCTGGGCTGAGTCACATTCTCACTTTTCTTCAGACCTCTCTTCGAATAAAGGAGTGGTAAATGTGAGTATCATTGTCACATTCACGTGAAAATAGCCAAAAACATCTGAAAGTTTTACCAGTCAGGATTATTTGGGGGTGTAGGGCAGGCACAGACTCCTCAAAAGCTTTTATCATTATATACAGGGAAGGACACAGGTCCAGAAGAATCCAGGCTGGTCCTTATACTTCAATCTTCATATCTGCCTACTTAAAGAGTACTTCTAAAGGCTCAGGAAACAGAAGATGGTATGAAGTAGCAGAGAGGTGAACTGCTCATAGATTTAGCATACAAAATATCCAAGGTGTGTTCTGGGTCATAACTACATTCGACCCTGCATATATTTTCAGGAAGTGTGTATTATACAAGGCTTCTAAAAGCACAAAATTTGAGTGTAAAAAGAGAGATGTTGCACGGGGAAGGGTGGAATCTTACAAGAAAGTAATAGAAACCACTCCAGGAAATCCTTGAAACAGAAAGAACTACACAAGTGCTAATGGCTCTCTAAAATCAATAAACCGGCCTGGAAAAAAAAAAAGGACTTTTCTAACTTTTTAAAGCTTCACCTCGGAAACTCCAATAGGTCCTTTAGCAAGACGTTTTGAGACAATCAACAACAGCAAGTATGGGAAAAAAAACGATCCTCGATGTTTAACTCCCCCCTGGTTGCAAGCAAAACCCACCCAAATATCGGCTCCGAACGGAAAAAAAACCAACCAACCAACCAAAAAACAACCATCAGGAATATAAAAAATGAGAGGCTGGTCCCTTCAGCAGGAGGCTGAAGGCTGGCAGGGTGTTTGTTTGACTCGGGCCCTGTCACCGAGCGGGAGGAGCATCTCTGCCGATGACACGCACGGCTGTTGCCATGGCTACCGTGGAGAGTGGGGACCAATTTCCTCCTCCAGACTGGCACTGCCACCAAAGGGAAGGAAAAGCCCTCCCAGAAATCTCAGCAGAGGCGGAACGCTGAGCACAAACAACCTAAATTTGCGCAGGGAATGTTTTTGAAACATTCGGTCAGACACAAAAACCACCCTTCCAACATTATCCTCCCTGAAAATATGATTTCTAAGACGGTAGACTGATAATAGCACGCAGTCTTGTGTTACATTCTTTCAGGCTTTCCAGAACCCATATAACTGATTTCTACTACAGTAACATTTCTATTGAACAACAGCAATTACCAATGAAACACCAACATATAAAATTTATTATTTTATTTCCGACTCCAAAGGACTCACATGGTACTGACTATGACAAAAAACAACTTAGAGGGCACTGCTCATATTAGAAAAGGGCTTTCAGTCTATGTTATTACACTAAAAATGTTTTTGGTTACCCACAGTGTGATTTATGGAAAGTACAGAGATGTTTACAAGTCTCTTGATTTGTAAGTTGAAACAGCATTCCTATTTCTTTACTTGTGTTTCAATGCTCACTACATAAAGATGCCACCATTTAATTAAAAAATTAACTCCATTCCAGTTGAAACAACATTACAACACTGAAAAAGCCTGAAAGTTTAAGAATAAATGTTCGACCTCAAAGGTCTTGAGCACATCATTGTTAAAGCAATATGAAAAAAAATAATTTGAAAAAAAAATACTGTAGGAGAAAATGTGTTTTGCTTAATTACATTATATTTGGCCATCCATTTATTAGCTAATTGCACAGAATATGCATTTTGCTGATGCTTTCTTACGTGGCCTGCACATCTGTAACAGGTAAAAACTCCAAAACCCCATTAGAATACGAACAACACCATTTGTTTTGCTGCTTTACTTCGGCAACGCTTAGAAACAGTTTGCTCCTTGTTAATTCGTCCAAGAGCTTCTTGAAAAATCCACAAAACATTAATTACAGGATGATAGAAGAGTATGAGGGTACCTGGGGATCAGAGCCATCAAACCCTCCCTGGGAAATGGTCCTCTGAAGGGACTGAAGCAGCCTGGCATAAGCACCATTCATGTTACTGTTGGCAAGAAGAAAGAGTATAGTTACACATTTTAATGCTCTCTAACAGCTGCAAAAAAATCCAAATATAAGCAGATGCAGCTCTCAGTGCAAGTATCTTGAAAAAAAACACCACCCCAAACTCTCTGAATAAAGCTGACATTATAAGCAGTCGTGATTGCTCCGTGTTAACTCGTTCAGTGAAAGCTAAACTCTCTAGGGATTAAGATAACTTAATTATGTCAGGCTCGCTTACATCTAGGAGATTAATGATTTAATGTTATCAACTTAAAGTTGAAACCATTTACAGCACAGGACTAATCTTCTGTAGCTGACAAAGATCGACCCAACCCTTATTCCAAGTCAACCCACTCAGTGCCCCGAGGAAGAGTTGACTTCCTATGAAAACTTTCATACCTTTTCACTGCTTTATCTGTGTGACAGCAACACTGCGAGGCAGCGTTTATTTTAGGTATTATTTACAAAACACAAGGTTCAAGCAAACACACAAACGCAGAACTGGTGGCTGAAAATGGAGTTAAGCAGACTCAAAACCAAAATGAAGGTTCAGCAAATCATCTCGTCAAAGACTTGAGAGGGTCCGGTTCCTGCACATCCAAACACTTCAGTTGTCCAACCTGCCTGTGCTCTCCTCCACTTCCCAGGCTAACACATACAAAGGACAGAAAGCCCTAATAATCTTTACTTTCAAAAAGCAAGCCAGTTGTTCACTTCTACAAGAGACACACTGTTCTCTTAAACCCCACAGAGCATACTGGCCTGGGGAGCTGGGTTTGATGGGGGTTCCTTAGTGCAGTGGAGAGCTTAAGCCCTTTTATCTTTCCTGGCTTTGACATTTCCTTCAAGTCTCACTAATTACCACCAAGGCCTGTGGATTCAAACCTTCTTGTGTACTCCTTGAGAAATATGGCAGGTTATCTTGGAAATTTTGCCTCTAAATATATTCTCATTTGCTTTGATCTTTTGTATATCTGGTCTGGTAACAGCCCAGGTTGGAAGGAACCCTGAAAGATCACTTGGTCCAAATGTTAATGAAACTATTCCCCTCACTTTAATAAGAGCCAAGACTGTTACCCAAAAACATTTTACTAATTAATACCTAAAGAAACCCAAACAAACTTGCTTGCATCCTCTGGCACAGGAGAGGAGACAACTTCTTGTAAGAGTTGCAGTGATCTGTTTCATACACCATTGCTCCAACTCAAAATTCTGTATTTCCTTCAAGAATACAGTATCAATTCAAAACCAGCCTCCTGATACATTTGAGTTATAAATATCTACAAACAAAAAAGCTTTATGGCCATAATAACTTTGAGTTTTGAAATACTCCGTGTCAGAAAACGCTGAGATGACACTTCTCAGATATAATCACAAAGAAGAGTCTCCAAATTAAACTCAATTTTTTTTCAGATTTAGTACCCTAAAAAGCCAATGGTTAAACCGATGTACCTTAATAATTTAATACCCTTTATGAAATTCAGAGCTGAAAATTAACAGGCAATATATAATCTCAACATGGTATTTAACGTGTGAAGTCTGCCTTGCTATACAGAAAAAGAACATCTCAGACAGGAAAGTTGAACTTTTGAAGTCCATTACTTTCCTAGTGTTAGTTGCCAAAGGAATGGCTATCAAATGTCATACCTATCCTGCCTGGCAGGTGCCAGTTTACAGGGCAAACTTCAGCCCCCATGGTAGCCAAAACGTCTTCTCTCTCCCTGTGACTTCACATTATCACAACATGCCCACAACAGAGTCCTTGTTGTTAAAACTTAACGGATAAAAAAATAACTAAAGCACTTAGCAGGATTAAAGGGTCCCAAAATTAAAACAAACAAATAAAATAGATCCTCAGTTAATTACATCAGAAAAACTTTTGCAGCAAAGAATTAAAAAAGATAATGTTTTGCGTACAGATTAAAAAAAAAAAAAAAAAGTAAAAACAGGTGCTCTTCTACCTCTTGCTGAAGTACAAATGGTTTACTTGAATTTGAACCAAGCTATGTAAATAAGAACATGAAAAATATTGTGGGAACACCATTTTTATAAAGAAGTTGCATTACCCTTCTGGCAATGCTTGCCATAATATTTAAGAAGGAAATAAGATATTTCTTATTTTCTTATTTCTAGGCTTTTTTTTGGCTTTGTTACTAAACATCATTTAATTCTGATAATGAGTTTAAACAATCCCTTCTTTACTCTCTTTTTTTTTTTTTTTTTTTTTTTTTTTTTTTTTTTTTTTTTTTTTTTTTTTTTTTTTTTTTTTTTTTAGCAATTTGGTAATGCATAAAGCAGGAGCTGGCAAGAAGGTATCCTGGTTACAACAAAGCCTCTGACTTCTCTGCTGATAGTTTCCAAGCAGTTAACAAAGGTTAGGTTATCAAGGGTATGACAAATAGCCTTATTATGTATAAGGAGACCCCATTAGGCAAGACAGTCAAACCTCTTTTATCTAAATTTATTGGTAAATCTAGACTCCAGATAAATTTGTTCTTTTTTCAAAAGCACACACATTCTTAAGGTGAAACTTCGCAGAATTACTGAAGAACCACAGCTTAATTATTTTAGGTCCTTGGATTATCAAACCTTCTCTTTTGGTAATTGAAATGGAAGAATGAGAATAGATGTAAAGAGATGGAAAATAACTCTTGTCTGCGATGCACAGAGTTACCATAGGGAATATTTCTGCCTTCCTGTTGAGGACGAGCTTTAGCAATGCAACAGAAAGGACCCCACGATCTCCTGGCAACAACAACTGGAAAACAGTTGCTGTTCGGCCACACAACCCTGTCAGCCCAGTCCCTGCATTAACACCAGGACATAACTGCCCTTCCCAACATAAAAAATGAGATAAGAAAGAGGAGGTTTCTGCCTTCTTTTGGCACAAACCAACCAGTCCCATTTACTGCTTCCTTTAGGAGAGCCGACTTCACGATCTGTTTTCTATTAACGCTTATCGTGGGGAAATGAACTTCTGTAAATTCTTGAGTGATTATCCAAAGAGGGGATCCTGTAATCTCATTTAGCCACCAGGTACCAGAGCCACAGAAAGGGGAGCAAACACAGCACTGCTCCCTCCATCACAAACCAGATACACACAGGTGTGAGAAAGCACAGGAAAGATACGGAAGGTTGAACTTTAAGGTGAACAAAGGATGTCGATCATCTCCAAAACTGATCCTGAACTGCAAAGTAAAAGGTCAGGTTTGTCTGATCAGCCAGCGACTTATCCTTCCAAGTCCACAAAGAAGCCAAGTGCTTGTGTGGATAGGAAGAGAGCCATATGTATAAATACACAAGATTTCTCAAAGGGCCAAGAGTTTCTGGCCCATATAAAGTCTCTACATCTGTGATCCTGCACAGTAACTATCACACACCGGCTACAATTACAGAGACAGTTCACTCACTGAAGAACAGTTTAAATAAAATGTGTTTCTTAATGTGAAGCTGGAGAATTAGCCTTAATTCTTCAACGGTTCTTATGCCCCAAACATTATGACACAGGACCTTGCTTACTAAAAGAGGCAGCATCGTTTTTCCAAGGGTTGGAAAATATGTGTTCACTGTTTCTGGCAGGAGAGCATAAGCTGCATAAAAAAAGGTAGGTGCAAAGGAAGGTACATTACTTTTTTTGTATATTTTCTGCTATAACTGCATATTCTGTTGTTACATCAAAGAGTGATGAAAGGAAAGGAGAGCAAAGGACTGCTCTTGCTCCCTACCCCTTCCCAAAGAAAAGGAGGGTGGGGAAAGAGAAGTGTTTCCAATTTTAAGGAGGAAGCATGAAACCTAAGTTCCTCCAAAGCTACTCACCCCATAACACAAAAGGAAAGGCAAAAGTAAGGCTGGTCAACAAGGTGAATTCTGGGTGCGCCTAACAAGTTATGGATTAAGCACATTCTCTGAGGAACATTAATTACACACAAAAGTAGCAGGTCCCCCTCAGGAAAACAGAAAAAAAAACTCCCTCCACATAGGGCACTGCTGAGGGAGCGCCTTGCTCACATCAGTAGGTACGATAATTTAATCAAAAAGCTGCAATAAAAAGTGTGCTGAGCCTCTAAAAATCTTTATTTACAATTACCAGCCCAGCCATTGCTCATGACCTTAACGTAGAACGTTGTGTATTTGGTTAGGTGCACGTTCCGTGATGACCACCTAATATAAGGTGCCTCTTCAATGGCTGTAGTTATAGGACTATAAAAATTGTAGGAAAATACCAATTTATTTCAGCTTAAACCATTAAACATTACAAGTATTTAGAATGGACCATGCTAGCTGAACGAATGTGGAAACATATTGAAAAGAGGGAAAAGTTTCTCTTCTTTCTGCCAGCTAATTCCTAATTTTTTTGCAACTTCTGACACTATAAAAGGAGGCATCATTCCTCAACAACAATATCATTTACTCATGGAAAGCCATATACTAGGCAAAACTGTTGGTTTCAACCCCTGCATCGGTGACAAAAGCAAAACATTCTCAGATTTTAAGAACCCCCACAACACACCACTGACTTTGGTCTGCAAGCCTACACAATTTAGGAGAAAACTTCATTCAGAAATGTCTTCACTGATACATATCTTGCAAAGTATACCCTTTAGAAAGTTATGAAATCTTTTGCAAATGCCTCATATTATACAGCCTATTAACGTAAATTATTTCAATCCCCTTTCTTAAAAATATCTCCTTATTTTTTGAAGGATGTGTCAGCTTCCAGTGTTAATAGGTTTTCCTGCCACTCTTTTTTTGATAAATTAAGTTGAAAGAAAATCAACAGGTCTTTTTTTTTTTGGCTATACATCTAACCATAGCCTGAGAACCAGTTATATGCTCTTATAAACTTTCTTTAATTAAATCATCCCGAGAGGTTCTTGAGCTTGTTTTCATTCCTTGAGAAAAAGAATGCTTCCTTCAGAATTTCATCAGAATATTTGTAAAAAAAAAAACAAACAAACCAAAAACAAAAACCCAGTCCAATCTCCTGAGTTTCTGTAAAAGCCTGAACTTTTTGACAGCAGTGAAATAACTGATAAGTTGGTATTGGATTTAATACATCATGACTAAAATGTATTACAGAATCACTAAAATAGGGATGAAAAGGGCCTCAGTGGGTCTGACAGATATTTACTTAACTTGTCCTGAGACGTTTTCAGTCGTGGAGATCCTACAGTACTCCCAACCCCTGTCAGCAAAGCAACTTCTTGTGCAAATCATTGATCACATTCCTCACCCCATCGCTCTGTGCTTCAAGCAATTTGCCATGAAAATTAAATAAATCCAATCTTTCTGTTAGGTGAAATCTAAAAAGAATAGTTCATTCTTACTTGATATAGTAAGAATGATGAACTTTTATCAGGCTAGCACGCAAGCCCAATAACCAGCATTAAGTAAGGCTTATAAAATCAAATGCATAAAAGTTAAAATCCATTTCCTAAACTCTATTTATGAGTTAATTTGATTTTAATGTAAAATGAACAAATACTTGACAGCCATACAGTCAGTGGAATTAAGCCCAGAGCCATGAGTCATCCTAGTTAGCTAAAGAAAAGACAGAAAGGGAGTTAAATTACTCAGTAACAATAGCAACACTTGCAACCTGTCAGATGTTCTTGTGTCTCTCCTCTATTGCTCTGCTACTAAAAAAAACCAAAAAAGTAATGATACATAATACATAAACAAAACTTTGTTCAAATATTTACAATATAAAGAATAAAATATAACTTTTCTTCCTTCTCCTAGAAGTGTGGCTTTGGGGTTTTTTTTAATGACATCACAAGAATTTCCTTTACAAAGCAGTGACATTTGATCACGTGACACAGAAACAAAGATACAATGGATGTGTGCCTAATATGAGTCTTAGCTACTGCCACCCTTTCTCTTGGGCTTCCTTAATTCCCTCCTGATAAACATAAACATAAATATAATAACTTATTCATTCCGAGGAGCGTTTGAACAGGAAATGTTTTGTAAGACGCAATTAGCGATCGTAATTCTATTCGCAGCAATTTGTATTTTTCCTCAGGTGAAGCTGCAGGATTCAAGAAGCAAAAGCACACAATCAACTGATCTGATGCAGCATTCTCAGCTATGTAGGTCAAGGATGGCCTGTCTCCTCAGCCCTAAAAACTGCAGGGATATCTTCCCACGACTGATGGCCACCTGACACGCACACCTCGGGGAGCTGACGGTGCTCAGGGAGGAGTTCTCAGACAGACAGCAATAGTTCTCTCCCCAGTCCACACACTCAGCTGTCAGTAGGGCTGCACTGAACATGCAGCTGTGTCCTGGGCTGTCCTAGTAATGTCTGCCTTAATTGTGGCTGCCAACTCCGCTTCCTCCCCCAGCTGAGGAGCGCGGGGCTGTCTCGGTGCCACGGCGGCTCTGCTGACACGAGGCCACAGCCGAGATGTTCCCGAGCCACGCGGGGCTGCCAGACCTTTCCCAGCGAGCGTGGATGCAAAAATATCCTCTGCCACCAACAGGAAGGCAACTTACCATGTTTTCATTTCAGGCTGTGAAGACAGTTCTTCGTGAAGGTAAAAGCTGTGGGATTTTACGGACTGCATCAGTTCTGGAGGCATTTTCTTGGAAACGTCATAATAATGGCCAAATTTTGTATATGATGCCGGGCTGGCCTGCGGAAACAACAATAACCCACTCAATTATTGTCTGTCAGAATAAAACAATAAACTGGCAATCCACCTGAAAGGAATCTCTATGGTTTTTCCCATTCAGCTTAAGTAAAAACTTCACATAAGAAAACATTATAGATATTTACTATTAAGTTTTTGTTCCCCTGTTGACATTCTTGAACGTGAATTTTTCACACAGAATTCAACTCTTACTGTTCCAAGTTGCCTCACCAAAGTGCAGTCAGATACTTAAAAGAATGTATTTCTGCATGTGTTCTAGACATAGGATCCCAAATTTCAAAAGCCCAGAGCCACGAGCCATGTGTTCCACCTCTCTGATTTTCCAGTCTCTGGGAATTATTTGGCTCTACAGAAATATTTTCAGTTGACTTTGAGGCTGTTTGCCAGTAAAAAAACCAAACCACTGCATCCCCATATACTTAATTTAAATTAAAAGAGAACAGGAAATAGCTAAAAACTACTTTAAATTTCTTAAAATTGGAATAAATAGCAGAGGTTGAGCACGACACACATTTTATCATAACGAAGATACATTTTCCTCAGCTCTCAATTTTGGGTATATCAAACATCATAAAACCTCCCCAACTTATATAAATACACCTGGACAGGAATTACACATTTTGAATGTGTTGTGCTAGTAAACAGAGGCAATGAATGCACATTTTTGTCCCACATTAGTGGAGTTCAGCACTCAACCTGCACATTGTTTGAATTCCACATGTAAAATTACCTCCCCCCCAGATTGTTATCATATGCAATATAATATATTCAATATTCAAATACAAGCTTACAAAAAATATATTAAACTGTTAGGATTAATTAGAACAACTTGATTTCAGCTAAATATTTTGAACTTATTTGACTAATAGATGTTAGGCCTGGTTGGTTATCACTGCATATAAATAGTAACAATAACACAATATCTTTCCTACAAAAACAGTAGAATAACCAACTAACCCCAACTTTTAATAAATCAAATAATTAGTTTTTAATTTAAAAAAAAGCCAATAAATTGATTACGTCTACCTAGTCATAAGAGGCAAATCAATTTTACTAAAAAAAGACAGAAAACCACATTCTATAAGTCGGTGTTCCAATTCATTCACTGGTACCTGATTTTTAAAGTAGGCAGTCCAATAAAACATAACATTCTATCGACATTTAAATATTTCTCATTGCAAAATGTAACTTTATTTAAGACAAGGATTCTGAAAGCAATTTAAACAGGGGCTGTTCTTTGGCCTATAATCTATTCTTTATCCGGATTACAGATCAGAATGTTTTTACTGCAATCTCTGCCAGAGCTCATCTTTTTATTGTGTACTTCCAAGCCCCCTTAATGTTTTAGAAAGGCCTTGACTAACTGAACTTTGATCTGATGTCTTCATTGAGAAAAGCTCCAGGTTGCCCATTTCAGATGCAAATCCTCGCTGAGGCCCAAGAGAGTTTAGTAAAGACAGCAAAAAAAGAAGAAACAAGAAGTTTCCAGGATCCTCTTTGAGAATCCTGAGGCACATTTGGTGTCCTTAATCCACCCTGCTGCACGGATTAAGGTAGGTGATAACCTCTCTCGATTCAAAAGAATGAGCACAGCGCCTACAAACTGGGTGGAGATCGGGATTTTGGGATAATAAAACCACCAGGCAATAAAAGCTCGGGCCGTGTCAGAAGCCTGTGAATAGCCCTCAATGTTGGGGCATTCCCAGGCTTAGCAGGGAAGCTTGCAGAAAGCCTACCTGAATCAAGTAAGCATGAATAATCTGCCCCAGCACAATGACCGTGGAGAGCGCCAAGCAGAGACTTCCCGCTCCTCCTCTCAAGTTTGAGCTGATAAATTTATTAGTGGGTTGCAAGGCTCCTCGAGCCAGTTCTTTCCCGGATTTTTCCCGTTCTGCACAAGGAGAAATGCACTAAATTGTCAGTGAGCAGAGTGGGGCTTTTATGCTACCGTCTGCTGTTAATGTTTCTAATTGCGATACTAATGTGCTAGAAATCTCAGATTTGGGATGAATCAAGGCAGAAAATTGATTTCATGCTGTGACAGTTTATATATTGCCCCAAGAACATAAGCAGTTCATTCAAAAAAAAAAAAAAGGGGAAAAGAAGAAAAACCCACACACTGTCTTGCATTGCAAAACAGGTTCTCCATGCACTCAAAAGTTGAAATGGAATAACCTCTGATGCAGGTGTAGGTAACAAACTGGCAAAGGCACACCAGCCATAACGTGGCCCTGTACTCTGACAGATTTCTTGCAGATCTTCTACCTTTTTCTGAGGTACAAGGTGTGTGCAATCTGCATTCAGAGCTACAAACACTCTGAATAGAAATGCCCTGCCTGAGAACAAAAACGAGTTACCCAGCTAGGGTATTTGGGGTCTAATAAGTGGAAAGGGAATAACTGAGCTATCAATTGAGCTCAATAATAACTAAATTAAGCATCAAAGATACCACAAAGACAGCTTTTACCCTGCACTCTCACTCCATATACAGCCAGATAAGGGATGGAAAACTTCCTGCTAACGTGTTTAGAGTTCTAGCTAATAGCAAAGCTATTTTCTCTCTCTCATCCTTGAAACCATTTGACAGTAGTGTTGGAAAATGCAATAGTATATTAGTTCAATCAGTTTGGAAAATACATCTATTTGACATTGGTTTTTTTCCAGCAAAAGAAAATTTAAAGAATAAATCACAACCAATGTTGTTAATTAAATGACAGCACCGAGCCCATTGTTGTATGTAGCAAGGCAATATCAGATTTTCCCTCAGTGGGGTATATTCACTAATCAAACTGATTTAGCACAGAATCAAAATTTAATGATACATATAAAATATTGGAAAATATTATAAAATATCGGAAAATACTAATTTCAAACCAATCTTTCACTAATTAGAATATCCTGAGGAATTTCAGGTATAGATAGTTTGAAATTTAGAGACTTTTATTTGTGTGTTTTAGTTTTTTAATTAATTTAACATACACATCAAAATATTGTGCTCAGCTATTCAGATTGATCAGCATCCAGTTAAAAAAAACAACAATAAAAAGGGAAACAAAAGACTGGGCATCTTATTCTGTCTCGCATAATCGATTTTCAACAATCCAGGACATGTACATTACTTATTTTTGAGAAATCTTACATTAGTGGAAGTGTTTAGTTCTGTGAAGTTAGAGAAGATGAGTGCACACCTCAGTGGATTTTTCAAGACTTTTTTCCTCTTTTGTTAGAACACCAGAGCACTATTTGTCAACAACATGCAGTTGTTTCCATATCAATGTATCAGGAGCTCTGCTAGATTTTAAATTATTTTGGGGACGGCTCAGAGTGGCACAGCAAAGCTCCACAATAATAAAATTGATGAGATTCTATGATTGCCCCGGAGGCTGCTGGATTTTGCATGTCACCAGATATAAGTCTTTTCTGACACAACTACAGAGCCACGTCTGTGCAATTTCACAGAAAACCAAACATGCCAAGCCCTGTAAGATCATTTTGTCACATCCCAATTATGTTTTTAAGAATAAGACTGAACTTACTAGGCAGGTATGGCCAGACCTAAACCAGGATTTATAAACGCAGGCTAAAATGTCTAGACAAAACAGGGGGTTTTATTCTGGATAGTAAAAAAAGGTGGTAATTTTGTTAAAGACTGATTGTGCCACTGAATTAAATAAGAAAGTCACCAGCCATGGGAGACTGATTATTCACAAACACAACTGTAAACTCTGAAAGACTGACCACTGGGCTTGTTTCTTGTGTTGCCCCTGCACAGTGATTCGTTTCTAGTGACAGTGAAGCTGATATAATCTCAAGTGCTTACTTTAGTTGTTATGCACATGGATAAGCAGGTCAACAGTTTGCTTCAACACAGTACTTTCACTGCAGAGATCTGGTAAGCAGTGCTGATTAAACCTACTTAAGTGATTTGTGTACAACTAACTTTGGGGAAAGCTTAAAAGCGAGCACGTCCTTCAAACTTCCATAAAAAGCTATCTCACTAAAAAAAAAAAATCCCATGGAACTTTAACGTTTTTTACTTTAAAATTATTACTGTCCATATTAAGTTTTACACTTCCTGCAAACTCTCAAAACCCCTTTCTTTTTCTATTTCTAGTAATTAAAAAAAAAAAAACAGTGGTGCATCACAATTTACCCTCAAGAAGCAATCCCGCAAACAGTGTCCACTAGCACTTCTCTCCTCTACATTCTACTGAAAAGCACTTGCTCTTCAAATTCATTTTGAGTGCAAGAGGGAAAAACTAGGAAATGGTGATTACCTCCATTTTTGGTAAATTTTGGTAGCGCCAGGCTATTTTCATAGAATCCTGAGAATCCTCAGACTTGAGGGTTGCTGCTTCATCTCCCAGTTCCTCTCCAGAGGTATCATCAAGCAGAGGGGCTGGAAGTTCCTACAGGCAGAGAGCAAATAAAATTAAGAATGCAGAACGGAAATACCACATTTTATATTCTACTCGATACAAACAACACAAGTTGAGCAGCACCCATACTCCCTTTTCTTTTTTTTTTTTTAATCTTTCTTTAAATGTTGATCTCCTAAATGACTCCATTTCTGAGACTGGGTAAATTCCCTGCATAGTGAATTTAAGCCTATTTTAAAGTTAAGATCTCTGACAGCTTCTGTAAGTCTTTCAAAAGTCTTCAACAGACCACAACAGCCTACAGGCAGCAGCTGAAAACCACTGTAACAGGATGGTTTGAATTTTCTCATGGATTCCTCCACGAACACAAACACAAGGAGTGAAAGAAAGGGGAAGATTTTGAATCCTGGGTTTTTTATAAGTTTTTAACACACACACACTTTCTACCTTTGCTGTACATCACTGTGTGGGTACCAAGCACTCCGAATCCATGCCCTGGGTTTTTACACCTCCTGGAGAAATGAAGGGCAATCAAGTTTTCTGACCCGACTTTATCACACCCTCTCTGTGAGCTGGAGGGCACAGATCTCTTTATCTGCTTCAAACAGATCAAGACTTACTCGAAAACTAAGCTTTCATTTATCAGTGACTCTTGAGAGAGACCTGAGATGTGTCTCCAGGGTTAAAAACACACAGAGCTAGCCAGTTAATAATTTAAACTTCATTTTGGGTTTAGTGTTACACTAATTCAGTATTAAAGAACACAGGAGAGAAAACATGTACATAGTTCTAAACATCATCTTACAAGCCACATGTGCTATTTGGATTCTTTACTGTCAATTAACATAGAATTTACAATTGCTTAAAAAACATCAGAATTCTAATTTCAGGACAGTTATTTCTGCCTCTTTCACAGGTTGGTCATTACACCCTTTGAGATAAGAGGCAATGGAAGCCACGAAAACTTTTATAAACTTTATAACTTCGATAAAGTTGCAGAAATAGAAAAACTCTACCTCTGTATTCCAGCAGCTAAGCAGAAGACAGAAGGCACACCTTTGAGCAAAGAATTTTATTTCATTTATTTTCTTTCTGCAAAGAAACTAAAGCCTGGTAATGGCTATTATGCACAGTTACACACCCAGATTTCTTGCAGCTTATTTAAAAGATGCACTCTTATGCAATAAACTCATATTACTATGGTGGTAAAAATTAAGTAAGAAAGCAGGGAAGCTTTCAAACCAGAGACAAGGATTTCTGACAGACAGGAGGAAGTGAAAACAGAACACTGCACTGAAAGGTTCTGAGAAAGCATAAATACAAACACGAGCTGACAAGCACCCCAGTGCATTTCACATCCACGCAGATCCAAATCCTCTACATTCACTCCTAAGAGCATTATATAAAGTATTTTTATAGAAAAAGAAAAAAATATGCTATTTTGCATTGTTGACTTTATAACTCAGAAATCCACAACAAGGAGTTAATTAGCCTTATTTTCCAATTAAGGTGCTACTTTGAAAACACACTGTGAAACTGTTGTGCAGATTTGATTTCCGAATATTCACAGATGGAAACTTCCTACCATAAAAAGGTCTTTCAGCAAAGGGCTGCTGATACTTGATCATCTCAAAATACTCCTCAATTATAGCAATTAAAAAAACCCAAATCCACTGAATTCCATTAAAAAAAAAAAAAAAGAGAGTTCTGCAAAGAAACAAATCTGGAATATCCAGATATCTCCTTTCATTCACCAAGATCAATCGGCTCCCAGGCACTACCTGTAACTTTTTATAGTGGTGGGGAGTTTTTCTGATAACAAGTGCCTGATAGAGATCATAAAATCCTGCCTGAACATTTCAAACTCCCTGAGCTGGCCCAGTTCAGAAACAACCACTGATGCAAAAAGTTGCAACCTCACCCTGGGCAGGCATCACATCACCTGCAAAGCCAAAATCCAGAAAATGCCATATTTTCCCATTCACCTCTCCTGGAGATAACAAGAAAAACAACACCAATATTTTCTCTAAGGTATCTAATATTATCTATCTATAAAACCTTCTCCCGTGGCCCTCTGTGGCAGGGAGACACCACAAACCCGAGCTGTTGACACCCGAGAAACTCAGCCCAAAACAATCAGGGACAGAGACACCATCAGTGCAACACCATTAGGCACTGTGGTGTGCCCTGACCGCTGCTAAGAACGGAGCAGATTAAGAGATCAAGGAAAAATGCTTTCACCTGAAGCTGATAAAGATTTTGGGCTGCCAGAGATGAAAACCTATCACGGTATCCACCCAAAACAGCCTTTTTTTTTTTTTCTTTTTTTTTCTTTTTTCTTCTTGCCAAGGTAGTTTACTTTTAACTTCTGACAGAAGGAAGAATTTTTATTTTGACATAATAAAAAAACCTGTAGCACTAGAAAATGACTTAAAGGTGACTAAATTCCCCCCAAAGCAACATGAGAAAGCCATGACTCCCTACTGTGGCAGTGGGCACGGGCACCAGATTAGGACTGGTTTGTGCTGCCTTGTCCCTTCCTTTGCCCCACAAAAGGAGCCAGGAGCACTTGAAGAGCTCTCCCATACTAAGAACAATTCTTATTTCCTCACCTGCTTTTCCAAAATGCCTTTACCCAAGAACTGCCAGGCTGAAGAACGTGTTTCTGGGATGTACCGTGCTCTCACCCTTATGTAAGAAACAATTTCACACAACGCATTGAGATGATTTAAAACGTTTCTGGGGCCATGAGGTCTCACAGGCCTGCCATTTCCTATCCCAACACACCCCATCCTAAGCAAACACATCCTCAATCATACCCTTGTATGTGCTGGCTGTGAACTACACGGGCTCTTAGCAGGCTTTGTGCATCATTAGCTGCAATCTGGAAAAGGTGGTCTGCCTTTGGAAACACCTGCTGTTTTGAAAACCAACTGCCTGAGCTCAACCTGCTACATTAACTTGGTTAAATACATTCCAAGATGTTGTACTTCAGCACAAACAGGGGGGAAAAAAAATTCCAGTCTTATTCGAGGTCAGAGTGTATCTGTAATAGGAATGAATTTACCATAAAGAATACCAACCAGCACTAATAAAGGTTGTTTACCCCTGGATTTGCATCCCAACCTCATCACTACCTTCCCAGCTTCTGTTTATCCCCTTTTCCCTGCCATTCACAGTAACTACGAGGAAGAGAGGCAGAACATGCAGGTGCAGTTTGAAGCTGGAAGCCAACACGCCTTCATCAGCCTGCCCAAAAACTAAACAAACAGAACACCCAGGTGGGTCACTAATTTTGGTTTTTCCTTAAGATGTACTGATTCATGTAGCCCAGTCCTCAACTTCCAAAAAAAAAACCCAAAACAACCAAACTTTTACATTTCAACTAGAACTTTGTACAAGCACGTTTGGAAAAAGGGAGAGAAAGCTTAAAATTGCTCAGTAGGCTTGGGACTGGGGAGAATTACACACGTAGAAGGTTAAATAAACCTGCTTTATGGGCAATACTGGAAACATTGAAATGATCCACGTGTTTCTTTTTATCTTCATTATTCTCTTTTATTCTTCATGATAACTAGAAGGGGAACAAAAGGCCTCCCCTTCTTCTGACACTGATAACTGAATGCCTCCAGTTGTCATAAAATAGGTTTATTCTCCAAGGTAAAGGCTGGCTGGTTGGATTATGTACTTCACTCTTCAGTGCCATGAAAAGTTTAATCACTGTCCAAGAACTACAAGGCACTCTTCAGTTTCCAGACTGTTCTTTACTTCCAAAATTTCAGCCAGAATTTGGAAATAAAAAGCGTTATCTAAACAACGGACTAAGAAAAGGAGAGTTGATTTATCAGCCAATAATATCTCTATTTAATCTATTTTTTTCTTTAAAAACATCTCAGCTCCCACATCACTGAAAAGCTTTGGGACTGAAAAATTTGTGGCATCAGCGTGTCAGCTTCTGAGAAGTGCTACATTCTCCCAGGCTAAAAAAAGACAAATCTTTCATAAGGTACATAAAAAAACAACAAAGCAGGTAGCAGTGCATTAGTTAAAATAAATAATAAAAAAAAAAAAGCAGCATTTCTAGGGGTCAACTAAAATACAAGTCTTTGCTATGCAGCATGAACACACAAAAAGGCAGACAAGTGTTAAAGTTATTAAGGGGAGTTGGGACAGAGAGAAGAAAGCATGCAAAAAAAAAAAAAGTTTGGGAGAGAAAAACGGTTTTCCAAAGTGCTCACAGCAAATGACAACGCAATGAAAATAATTTTGTTTCCTGCAAACCAAGCGACGGAGGTTTTACTGCAAACACGAAGCGCTGGATTTTGGTAATAAAGCTTTTTATCTTTGCAATAAAGCAGCGTACAACCTGTGCCTGCCAGCAACGCAGGTCCTTCCTGGGTTGGCTGCCACGTCACTTCGCCTGCCTTGTTTTGGCAGATGCACGAAGCAAAACCAGATTCTAACGGTTTGACCTCTCTCACTTCTTACGTTCTCCGGGGGATAATAAAATCCAAGATACAATCCCACAGCAGTTAATGAAGCTTAACCTCACACCCTCTTAATTACCAATGCATTACACCAACTATAGGCATCATACTCCTCTCTAGGCTATTTTACAATTCTAAAGAAGTACTACTGTGCTATTATTTGGCAACATAATCCAAGCTGTATGTGAAATCCCCCTTATATAAAATCCTTTGATCCTCAGGGGTTTCAGTAACTGTATAATTAATAGTACTTCAGAATTTAAAACATTATCTATTGATGTATCAATAAGTGTGTTGTTCACGTGGGTTTAGGCAACCATTTTGCACCGCAGTTGTTATCCCAAGCATGGTGGAAGAAACCGGAAATAATATTAAGGGGATAAAATTCACTGTTGATCTCTAACTGCAACAACATTTAAAGAGCTTAAATTCACTTGAATTTAAGGCTCTTTTTCATTATGTTAATTTTTAGCATTTAAAGGACACCAGATGGTACGTCAGGAAGGGTAAATATTTTCTTTTCAATAATGTATTATATGAGTGTCAGTTTAAAGGAGGGAGGATTCTATTTTGATAGTAAATACAAGGTTTATTGCTAAAGAACATAAATTACTGGATATAGAATTTTTCTCCTTTCAGTAGCCCTTGTACAACAATTTATTTCCATCTCCAGGTAAAGCAGCTCTACAGAAACTTTTCTCTGACACTCAGAAAGACCAAGTCCACCCAGGAGAAACGAGAACTGTGGGAAAGGAAAAGGGAAGCACTGTTCTTCTATTTTAGGGAATAAAAAAGACTAATTGCAAGTACTCTAAGGGGTATTTTTTTTTTAACCCATGAGAACATATTCTCTAGTTCACAGACACAGAAGTGTGGAATCAGAACAGTGCTCTTTGAAAATGGAATCTTGGACAGCCCTGGCCACCAGCTCGATCGCTTCTTCCAGGTTTGCATTTTCCCTTTTCACAAAAGCAATGTTTTGGATTCACCTCTGTGAGGGAAAAAAACGTAAGCAACCATTTCACACGGTTGAATGTACCCAAATGATGGAAGAAACTGGAAATAATATTAATGCCTAATCTGAAGTCATTTTATTATTGAATATATTTTCCGTTTACCAGTGCAAACAGTTTTATTTTATGATCAGTCACAGAAGTTGCCATATAATTGCTTATGTTATATACTACTCTTAGTATTTATGCCCTTACAGTAAGATTGAAGATTATAGAACGAACAGAAGTGCTCTCAAATGTTTAAAATACTTTCTAGAAGCCAGCATGTATATAGGGCTGTAGGTTTTACCAGAGGTGTATAATTTTTCAGCATTACATCTTAATGCCAGTTTCCTGAAGGAGCTTTGACTACAAAAGGCATGAATATGTTTTCAAAGGATGATGGATAAATTGGTGGGTGGTAATATAATATATCCTAGGCAGCTGATCAGGGCTTTTTATCCTCTGCTTGTCTTTTAGTTATACACAATTTCAAGATAATTATGGTCTATAAGAATGTCTTTTCCCCTTCCTACTACCAGCAATATTTGCCTTGGTTATAGGTTCAAGAAACTTCCAATCACATCACAAAACTGAACACACAAATAGACTGACCACACAATACAGACATTTAATATGGACAGTTGATGAACTGCCTTTATGTAATACACCAGTTAATTAGAATACTAGCTATGGAATATACTGAATCCATACTTGAATTTTATAAAATAAACCCCAAGCACAATGTGTAGTTCAGGTTGATATGTACCATGTCTATGTTGCCTTTCCAGAAAAGAATACAGTCCAATCAGACAACAAAAATAAATTACCAATCTCATTAAATCATAATCTCATTAACTAAAATGCCACATTATTCTATGGTCAGTTGGGGAGTCAATGGCTTGATTATCAGTGATTGAAAACTAATTATTTTAAAAAAATACAGCATGTTCTTATGTAATTCATACTTAAAAATCAATTGGTAACCTACTTGTTTAGGCTTCATTCTAAACCACAAGAATAAATGATAAAAATCTCACCCCTAGAGGAACTCTCTTTATTTTCAAGATCATTAAAAAAATAAATTGGATTTTTTCCATAATGCAGATATATAATTTCATTAAGAATACACTTACTTAACATTGAATAGGTAAGGCATAGAATTTCCCACCATTGGATAGGAAAACAGAAAAGTAATCATTTTGTCCAGAAATAGTCTCTGAAGACACTGAAGGAAATAGCCAGACTTCACTTGATGCAGAAGTAATCAGTAAATTATATGTTCCTTCTGATATTAGAAAGACGCAGCCTTAGAAAGACATAAAATATTTAATGAAATTTTGTAAGATTATCCTCACACTTCAGCATTTTTTTGCACTGTTGATCGGGTTTTTTTCCCTTATATAATTTTCTTATAACAGGAACTATCAGTGTTTGATCAGGAGTCCCCTGAAGTCGGAAAGGATCCTTTCTGCATGACCTGACCCAAAGCTGACCACGTTCCCGAGCACAAAAAAAAAGAGTCAGAACGAAATATAAGCTTAAAAGGAACTTATAAATATCTTAAATGG
>NW_020956261.1:106070-180040 GCF_003031625.1 Empidonax traillii | reverse complement strand
TAATGAAATTTTGTAAGATTATCCTCACACTTCAGCATTTTTTTGCACTGTTGATCGGGTTTTTTTCCCTTATATAATTTTCTTATAACAGGAACTATCAGTGTTTGATCAGGAGTCCCCTGAAGTCGGAAAGGATCCTTTCTGCATGACCTGACCCAAAGCTGACCACGTTCCCGAGCACAAAAAAAAGAGTCAGAACGAAATATAAGCTTAAAAGGAACTTATAAATATCTTAAATGGCATTTTTATTCTCTGTGGGAAACTACAGTAGATACCTACACAAACTGTGCACTGTTTCCACCACAACATACTGGTTAAGGGACTTAACTACTCTTAACTACTCTTCCTGACAGGCCACTCAAAACTGTCAAGAGTTGGGTTTACTCAAACCATTCCACTAATCCAGCAAGTCTGTCTGGTTTTCACCCACAACCAAAACAAAGGACAAGCTGGCTCCAAGCCTGACTTAGCCTTGGGAGGATCTTACTCTGCTGCAGGTGGAAGCCAGGGAGCTAAATTTAATTCCCATATCTGGCTACTGCAAATACTCCTGTCCTTATGAACCACCAGGGTGAATTAATTTGTTCCTACACAACACACACTCCTTAAAATGCGTCTAAGTCCCATCAAGAGATTACAGCTCCACTTATCAAAAACAATGAGTCTTTATTTACCTTCAAGATGTTGTCAGGATGCTCCTTAGCAGAAGCAACAAACAGGTCATGCCCACAGACAATTCCCTCTGCAAGAAAATACTTGAACAACAAGTTGGAGTAGAGACCGTATTTATCTTCCTCTGTGAAAACAAGAATGGTTGGAGTTTTATTTTGTTGTCAGATAAATCACCCACCTGTATGTATGAATTTTATGGGTTCATGGGATGGGGTTTTTAGGTTTTTAATATAGGAGAATTATATTAATACTTACGTCCTCAGTGCTTAAAATATTAACTTGCTTAAAATATCGATGCTTTTTCAAAATCCAACCGTATTTAGGCATGCTGAAGCTATACAGAGGTCTCATTTATTACAGAGACATTCTTACATCTGCATTTCTTTCAGAGCTGTGAAAGCCACAAACCCAGGCAAACCCAATGTCTATTTTGAAAAAACAGGTTATTTCCAACACTGGTTTTGAAAGGTAACCAGAGCAAAAGCAGGAACACACTCGAAAGACACAGGAATTTACAGTTTAAGAAATGAGACAATGCTTGTTAAGAGACATGAAAATGCAAACTCCCACTGACTTCAGAAAGGTCAATATTTCCTTCAGCTTCTTTACTGCAAGTTAAGTATCAGAAATTAGCAGAATCAGAAAATCTTAGTGAACTTCATGCAATTAAAACTTATCATAACTTTAAAACCACAAGTATTCAAAAATCACTGCAAAAGAAGTAGTTCTCCAAGAGATATTCCCCAACATCTCCGTGGGATATTAAGTAAAACAGAATTTAGTTCCTGCCTTTTTTTTTTTTTTTTTTTTTTTTTTTTAATTTCACTTTTAAATTTAGTATTTGGGATACATTTAAAATTTGGAAGGTTTGCATTTTTAATTTCTCCTTTCTTCATAATAATAATCATCCCTAAAGATACAGCATCGAGATTACATATTTTGTTGTAAGGAGAAATATTTATTTAAGAGTTTCCCTTTCATGAAACCCAAGAAATGAACTAAAAGCGACTCCAAAGCAGTATTTCAAGGTAGAGAAAAATGCTTCATAACACATCACTGAGACAGGAGATTAAATAAAACTGGATATCCAAAGAAGCCAAAGGGAATACAATAATTACAGCACCATCATTACTAGTACTAGCCATTGATATATCCAGTCTATTGTAGAGTTTTCAGTCTTTCTGGATCATCATTTTTGATACTAATTATTCCTTAGAAAGCAAACAACATGCTCAATTTTGTGCCAAACACAACACACAAACTCCATAAACTAGCGCATAAATGTAAGAAATCACACTGCGTGCTGATGATTATTTAACCAAACTAGGAGGAAACAGGTCTGTTGTAGTAAAGAAGAATTTTCACTCAAATTTTATTTGAAATGCTGAAACGTTAAACTGTAGATGCAAAGCAATGAGGGATATAAACCCTTTTACTGACTTAATCAAGATGATAATTAATTTCAATGACTCGTTGACTTATCTGTAACATAAGAGGACTAGGGATGTTCTTACACTGCCATACCCAAAACACATTTTGCAAAACAATAAGGCATTTTCAACGCAGCAAATTAAAGGTATTAATATCCAGTGTAAGGACACATCATTCCAGCCTTTCCTTTGGTTTGCTGACACTGACTTTCATAACGGCAAACTTGGGAGTAAAAATAGGAAATTAGGTATTGGAGAGTGATCTAAATATAAACCACCTCATAGTCTGCTACAGTACTCTGAGGATTAAATGCGTCTCAGAAAGCCTTTACAACCAGTGTATCTGGAATTGTTAAAGCCAACGCATCTGTAAGAATCCCTCAGTTCTTCAATTTGTCAGATAGAGGATGGCTTTTTATTGATTCATTTCTAGGTCACTAAACTTCTGTGGCATTCAAAAGATCTAAAGTGCACCCATCTGGGGCTTTTCTGATAGCATCCATTGTCCCCTGCCTTCAGTAGTTAGGTTACTATTCAAACCCACAGGAGTTTCCTTCCTTCTTGTAAATAAACAAACAAATCATCTGGCACAGGTACCTCACTGATTATTTTCACGGAATCACGGAATGAAACGCTTCTCTGGTAAGGCTTGGGCTTACTATTTTGATGGCTAGGGGTGAATTTTCAGCTGTTACCTTCACTTTCCCGAAATTCCCAACAGAACCACCTTCATTCTGCACGTGCAGGAACTTAACACTCGAGTTCCTTTCAGTCAGGCAAGGACTTGAGACAAACCAAGCTGGCCCAAATTCTCAGCCTCCACAGCAAAGAGCTGTCCCATCAGCAGCCTCCATCGTGAACTTCACTTCCAGCTAATAAGGCACTTAAACAAATCAGACTCTTAAGGATAAAGACCGATTCCTATTTATGGCTCTTTTCACCACAGACATTCTCAACACCTTCGTGCACAGACTGTCTGTAGCTCCCACTCAAAGAAATTAGGTGTAAAATTTTAAGGCCCTGGATTTTATCTGGACACTGAGATCACTAAGGCACTGCAAATATATAATTTATCTAAAAATTAGGGAAAAAATTGAATTATAAGAACTGATCCATAAATATGTGACTGATATGTAAACAACAAAAATGTCTCTAACCATAACTAGCCCCTCTGCACAGAGGTTTTCATGTTTCACGAGAGGGATACAGAACAAGCTCTAGAACTTGAGGAGGAACAAAAAGTCAGGAACAAAACCCGCCATAAGGTAACAAATACTTAAATAAATACGCTCATATTTATATAACACCTGGCTCTTAAACATCTATATAATAATAAACAACAGGGAGGTCTTTGCAAAAGTCCAGCAGTAATTTGTAGTATAATTGCTTCAAATGGTGGGGCTGTAAAAGGGAAAAGTAGCACTGCAACAATGTAATGTACAGGCAGCTTATTTTTTTCCCCTCTGTACAAAGTCTAGACAGGTTGCCCTAAAGCTGCCAAAAGCCTGTCATGGCCTATCAGTATCGATAGTTTTTTTTCCACCAGATAGTTCTACAGTGGGGTCCTGTGACCTAAGGTGTGTCTTTCTGTGGCTATGAAACATCTCCCTGAATTGCTGCGGGTTACAAGATGCGATTATTTTAATAATCTGGAATTCCAGTTAAAAGATACTTTTCCAGTGTCCACGTTTACTAAGCTGGAGGGGATATAGTTTGTGTCACTTGCATTTAATTAGCACATGCCAAAACGGGGTTGTCAAACATAGAAGTTACAATATTTGGCATTTGGCCATAACTTCGGGAGGGTGAATTCTGGTAACTGGTATTTTGTAGAATTATATTTCAGCAAATCACTGTTTTGTAACCTCTCTCGAGATTATCTTTCTCAGCTTTAAAAAAGAAGATACATTCAGTTCTATTGACAAGGGAAGAGAGCTCTTACCAGTCAGGTTAAACTGCACGTCTAACAAAAATAATAGTAGCTAATTAAAGTAGCTGAAACTGCCTCAAGGCTTAGAATGTACAAGTATAGACCTGCTTTTAACCAGACATCCTCAACTTTTAATAACTGACCTCAGCTACCAACGAAAACCCTCCTACTGATAATCTTTAAAACATTTAGCTGTCAGTGACCTTGTCAAAACTTAAAGGTAGGTAAGAATAGGTTCTTACACAGCACCCAGGAGAGATGGATTTTGAGTGGGCTGTAACTCACCACGCAGAACGTGTCACATGAACAAGGCTTATGTTTAAAAACAAAGTAAACATCCTTCTGGAAACTCTTCCCCAGGCCGGCAAAGCAGACACAAAACAGGTCGAAGGGTTTAACCAACAGCCACACAACTTGTTTTGGAAGGGGAGGTTCTTCTGGAAAGCTGAAAGTAGTTTTTCATTTCCATTGAACAACCTGGTTTGATGGTGCCACATCAGAATGCCTGTTACAAAGCCCACCACAGGAAGATTTTTTTAAAAATAAAGTACTGGTTAAAATCCTAAAAATTCTTGTTATGTGAACAAAACCCAAGTTCTGAGCTCCTCTAGTAACCAGGATCTGGGATGAGGTTACCGTATGCCTCAGCTCTCTAATTCTCATATAATTAAAACACTGTCAAAAGAATATACTACAGAATTAAGTTCAACTGAAAATCACGGTGCTCTTTATTAAGAATTGAGTTTAAAAAATTGTACACTTAGATTTCAAACAGTATTTTCCGGTCTTAGCAAGTAACCTGCGCCATTACTACATCTCAGAACACAACAGTTAAAATAAATATT
This sequence comes from Empidonax traillii, assembly GCF_003031625.1. NCBI lineage: Eukaryota > Metazoa > Chordata > Aves > Passeriformes > Tyrannidae > Empidonax > Empidonax traillii. The sequence continues at coordinate 175,163 of NW_020956261.1, read as the reverse complement.
TTAATACCCTGAATCTACTATTATTTGGTTAAATTAACCAAGATAATGTGTCAAATAATGAAGATGAGCATTTAATTTGCAAAGGGAGCTAAGCTAAAAGTAATGCAATTTATTCTTGCCTTAGAGAATGTCGAAGGAAGGGGGGAAGAATTTAACCTTTTTATAACACTTGGAATACAACACAGAAAGATCTTCCTAGGAGGTTTATCACTGACAGCTTCAATCCTGATAATATTAAGCTTGCCTAGACTAATCTCATGACAGAATTTTTTGGTATACTGACAGGATATCCTAACAATGCAATTACAGTTCTACCTGCACCGACTTCAAAAATTAATCTAAAAATTTCTAGACTAATGAGTCACGAATAAATATAGTTCCTGCCTTAAGACTTCTTGTATCTAATTACACGTTCCAAAATGACATAGGTCTTATTTTGGGGGGAAAAAAAAATTTAGTTTTCAGATGTGAAAGAGACGTGAAGCACAGTTTAATATCAGATCACAAATACAGAACAATGTAAGGATAAGTAAATTAAAACCTACCAGCCACAAGCCATCTCTTCCATTAGAACACTGACCAAGGAAAGCAAACAGCTTTTCCCTTCCATCACCCTGCCCAGTGTCCACTGAGGTCACAACTGCTTTTCACACCCACCACTGCTCCAGAACAACCTCCTTTTATTTAATGACAATTTTCCAGCTAGTGGGTTCGTCTGATGACACCCGGTTTTGTCTACATGAACTGGCAGCAAATATTGTCATGGGAAGACGAAGCAAAATTAATCCAGTGTCATAATCTGTGATCTGTGTAAAATATTACAGGATATAACATTCCTTTTTTCCTTCTTCCTTTACCACAATGTTTTCGTGCCTTTCAGAAAATAAATGAAAATTACTGAGTCAATCTGTCTTAAGGCTAAAGAGCCACACTCTGAAGAGCTGCTTGGCTACCGGTGCCTGTCACTGGACACACGATGGTTTTGCCATCGAATAAATCCCAGGCCAAGGAATTGTAAACAGCATTCCCAAAAATACTTCCAAGTGATAGGGAGATTAAATTCCTAAATTCAAACAGCTTTGCAATGGGATAGGTTTTTGTCAGTCCTACAAATCAGGAAATTGAGGAACTTTACATCTTAGTCAGTGGGAGAAAAGAATCACTCGACTTTTTAGGCTCCAACAGTTCAGAGGTATTGCAGTGACTGGAAAACTAAAAGTTAGACCTGTTGTCCCTAGGATCCTAGTTTTTTTTTTTTTTTTTGTTCCAGCAACTTGGGATGAAAAGGTAGTATTAAATTTGTCACACTACTCGAGCTGTGAACTCAGGTCACAGATGCAGATGTTTTCCACATCAGTGTCCCTTCATCCACATCCTCACAGAAAGGCTTCCATCGTCTCTCAGCTGATTCTGACAACCAGAAGATTAAAAGATTGAACATCTTCCTCGGACAGCCAAACTTACAAAAAAACCCCCAACCCTTAGTGATGACAGACAGTCTGAATCTTAGAGGAAATCAAGTAGTTAAAAAAATCTTTGCTAATCGAAATATTTTGCTGGGTAGTCCTGGAATGTGCTGAACACCATCCCTTCAAACAGAACTCTGGGGTATTCTTAGTGTGTCTAAAATTAAGGCTTCGGTTCACCTCCAGTAAATCTTGAAATGTGCAGAAGTCCACTCTGAAAGCTACACAAAGTGAAGAGATCTGAGAGTTACACTTCCTTAAAGTCTGACTTCAAAACACAGTGAAAAGCCAGGCTATTTATTGAATACTTTAACATATATTCTATACTAACCAATAAGAAGAAGGGTTCCAACAGCTACACCTCCACCTGGAAAGAAAACGAAACAAAGAATAAAGTAAGACTTCATTTTAATACTATGTTAGAGAACAATTAACTTTTCTTAGTTTATAAGTCAAAGAAAGGTGATAACGGGGAATTTAAAAATATAAGAGTGAACAACATTTTAATTACCTTTGCAATACTTACTACAATTCTCTATTATGAAATAATTATACATTACACGTAATTATATACTGCACATTACAATTACTTTCACAATATACTGTACCATCATCATTGTGGTAAAAAGATCCTGCAGAGCTCTGCAGAACTGCACTCAAGTACCACAGCAGTGATGTGTGGTCTGAGCCAGCAGATTTTTCCTGGGATGGCTCGAGTGAGTAAACACGCTACAAATTAAATTCATATGAATCGCCATCAAGTGATATTCCTTTGTACCAAGAAGGATGTCAGCAAAGTGGCATGCTAAGAAGCTAGAAAATTCCCAGCCAAGGCTTCGAGGCAAAACCCTGGCTCCACTGCTTTTTGTGTTATTAGTGAAAACAGACCTGGCAGTGAGGCAGGCAGGATTTCACCCAGTGAAACCTGGGCTGATAGATCATAAACATCTAACACACAACTGAAAAAACACATACTATTAAAGCCTTCCACAGCATGTCTTGGACATAACAGCAATTCTATGAATTCCTTTACAAAGGTGGTGAAAGAAGAATTCATATTTTATTTCAGGTGAAGAGTAAGCTGGTTTATAATCTGAATTCCAAGAATTGCAACAGTAGAGCAATCTGACATCAGACTATTTCGTTTAACAATTATACGACTGTGACAGGAAAGTTAAAAATTCCTGGAAGTGTTCAGATGGCCACACGTAACCAGTGTTTTGCATGAAGGGAACTGCAGTATGACACCTGCAATTACACACTGATTTAAAAGTTAGGAGCAAACTGAATCACGTTGGCACAACATCCAAGGCTCCAGAAGTTAATTCTGGATTGCACAGATGGACTCCAGTGAACAGGATCATTCATTTTATAAATTTATTTATAAGAGTTCATTAAACTTCACTTGGAATCGATTCCAGTGGGAGCTAGACCAACTTCTTAACCTCTGCTGGTGGGAACACAAATGTCTGCAGCACCCGTAATGTTGAATCACCCAGAAGGAAGAGAAAAAGCAAACTTCTCTCCCCCGGGCCAAATAAATTGTTGCATAATATCACCTGAATTAAAACCACCACAGGATCACTTTGCCAGCCAGAGCTGGTAACATTTGTGCACATACCCAGGTTGCTGAAGGCCAGCTCAGCTCAGAGGACTGGCCTGACTCACGTCATCAGGTGAACAGTTTGAACAAGTGTATTCTATCAGACGGAATGAAAAACTACTGCAGTTATTCATATTATAATTAGTAACAACAATAGTAAATTAAGCAAAAAAACAGGGGATGGGAAAAATAGCAGGAATACTGATGGAGTCAAAAGGAAGAGGTGAAATCTTGTGAGTTTCCCAAGAAAGCTGCTGTGAACCTGTTATTCTTTCTAATTTTGCCAATTTAGGTTTTCTTTGCTGGTCCCTAAGGTAGTAGCACATGTAAACAGCTAAGCAAGACTTGTAACTTTCCACACAGCTACTTACAGCAAAGAGATTTAGGATCTTAAGGGCAGACACACAACAAACTTTGCAAGTGGAGAAGTGTCCCGACTGTTTTCAGAGCATATCCCTGACTTTTTTTTTTTTTTCCAAGCAGCTTGAAACAAAACCCTCCATACAAGGCACGTGATTATTATATTGTACAATAGTTGCAGCTCATTACAGAGAACTGCTCTGGCACAAACTGTGGTCTCGAAAGTAAAATCTTGGAAGTAAACTTGACTATAAAGCCTGAAAATGCAGCGCCTTAACGGCAAGATGGCATTTGAAATCCAGCACTTCTCTAACACTCCTTTTCCAAAGGAAATGCATTTCTTAAGAGGAGTGACCAGCAATAACACAACAAGCAGCCTCTAGCTGCAGGGTAAAAGGAATTACTCCTTGTGTCCTCTGCCTTTTCCTCTCTTCAGAAGCTCCTCATTCCACCTGTGTCTGATAGCACCACGCTCACACTCACTCCTAAGCTTTATCTTCATGTCTGGTAAATAATGTTGTATCTGGGTTACAGATGTCAACCAGGCAAACTTCAATTCAAGCCCTAAGCCAGAGATTTAGAAGACTGCTCCGCTGACTATCAAAAAATACGCCTATGAAAAACACCAGACTAAGAGAGGTTGTGGTAACTTCCACTGGGAATTTGTCCCCCACAAAAAAAGGATTGTCCTCTGTCCCCGGTGACAATAAAAATTAAATATTCTGTGCAGTCAATTATTTAACTGCCAGTGGGCAAGACAAAAGAAGGAAAGCAACAGCAGTCTTTAAGAAACACATGAACTGCATTCTGCAACACGTTTATGAAGCATTTCCACACACACACACACACACACAAACGACAGGAAGGAGGCCAAGCACAACACTTCAACCAGCACAGTGGGCTCAGTCAGCTGGGCAAAGGATGGGATTATCCCCTTTACTCTTTAGATCACACCTGGAACATGAAGTTCAGTTTTGAGACACTCAGTACAAGAAAGAACCAAAAATAAGCTGAAGTGAGAAATAAACTGAAATGAGCCCAGTGGAGGGGAACCAAGATGGGGCAAATAACCCAAGATGGTACAGCTGGTCTGTCTCCAACAATGCCTAATACCAGGAGCCACTGGAAGCTTTTTTTATAGTCACCAGGTTTGGCACAAGTCTTGCCTGGCCTACCCACCCAGCCCCCAGAAATCAGTGATTCAAGGGCTAGCAGCTTACCAAAGGTTTACACAGGAATGCAGTTTTACAGCTTTTCAAAGATGCCAAAACCCGAAAACTACCTAAAAGAATATTTACAAGTTGCTATTCCTAGGGTTGAAAAGCTTCCTTGATATTTAAGTATAAAAATTAGCAAGGTCAGGGAATGACTAAATATTTAAAAGACAAGGAAAATGTACTTTTTAGAGTTCACTGAAAGTGTCCTCGTTTTCCACGACAAACCACTAACTGTGTGTGCAAGTGCCGGAAATTTAGGAGACTGCCACCAAGGGAGCTGTCCACATCTTCTAAGCCACGCTGTGAGAAATCCACTGTTTATAAAAGGGAATATGAGGAAGAACTGGAACTTGCAAAGCAAACCTTCTATTTCTGCAATTAAAGGGTTTCACAAATTACACTCAATGAAATACTTTTCTCTTAAAGGAGGAAGAGCCTTCTCCACAAGGATGCTGACCCCTGATGAAAGGGCAGACACTCATAAACAAACAAACAAACGATACACAGGCTGCAAAAAGTTCTTTATAAAATGGATACAACTTGTAGACTTATCATTACTCACAGAGAATACCCTTAGGAAAAAAAAAAAAAAAAAGCGGTATATTCATATATCCATGTACTCCAAGGATGAATGAACTAACCTAAAGTACCTAAACTACCTAAAAGTAATTGAGGTACATTGATGCACCCTTATAGATGCGCTTAGTGAGCAGTTAGTCAAAGGATCAGAGTACACAGATCAAACGGTGAAATTAATTAGTTCCCAATCCCATAAAGGTGCCAGTTCACGCCACAGATGATCACACATCAATAGCCACAACAACTCAGTCCACGGGACTCTCCTGACACTGAGAGCAGGCAAAGGCAGAGGCGCAGCCGGAACAGCTCCTCGGGACGGGGCATTTCCACGCTGCAGCCGCGACAGAGAGCCCAGTCCGACACATCCCGCACCGGAGAGGCGCAACCACACCTAAAGCGTTAATGCAGCGAGCGCGGCTCTCAAAGCCGAGCCCTGCAGCGCCCTTGCCGTGACAGCGAGGGCGGAGCGGGGCGCGCTGCCCGGGGGTTCCGCGGGGCAGGGCATGGCAATCCTACCCTCCTTCCCGGGAAGCGGACCCTACCTTGCCCCTTCCTCCTCCTCCTCCCCCCCGTCCTCCCCCCAGTCCCGGGAGCTGCGGGAGCCGCCGCGGGGTCACGGAGGGGAGCAAGGCCCAGCACGGGGGAGGGAGGGGGGGGGGTGGGGGGGAGGAAGGGAGGGGGCAGCGCCGGGTCCCGGTCCCGCTCCCACCAACCTAGCACACAGTCGAGGGAGGGCAGCCCGCTGGAGAGCAGCAGCTGCCCGTGCCGCAGCGCGGGCCGGGTGCCCGGCAGGCCGGCCGGGCGGGCTCCGGCCCCGGCCCGGCGCTGGAAGCTGGTGCGGCCCCGCGCCCCGCCGGCCGCCGCCATGTCGGGTGCGGGCAGCGGCGGCGGCACCGGCCGGGCACTGTGGGAGGGCCCCGCGCTGCGCTCTGCGCCAATGGCAGCGCGGCTCCGGGCACCGCCGCCCAATGGGAGGCCGCGGTGTTGGCAGGTGGCGGGAGGGAGGGGCGGGTAAGGGTTGAAGCGCCCGGCGGCGAACGGGGAGGTGAGAACCGGGTCGGGGTTGAGGGCACGGGGCTGAGGGCGTGAGGGGGGCGCGGTGCGGGTGCTGCGGGGGGCTCCCCCCTTCTCCCAGGGGAGTCCGCGGGGCTGGGGGCGCAGCGGGGTGAGGAGACGGGCTCCACACCCTTGTCGGCATCGGCCCATTCGTAAATGAGCCCGGGAGGAAAAGCTGCTTGTGAAACGTGTTTTAAACGTTATTGCGTGTAAGGTAAAATGAGTGAGTATGCTCGAGGGTCCCCGGCCTGTTTGTAAACAGCCGCGGGCACGTAAATAAAGGCGCGGTTCAATACCTTAACTTGGCAGCCAGATATCGCATCACTGTGGTGGCCCTGCACCCAAGACCTGGGGTAGGCAAAGTTAAAGACATTAAAGTTTGTCTTTTGCTTTGGCAGTGAACGCTCTGTGTTGTATTGCTCTGAATGTGAGAGAAAACCCTGTCAGTATAAAGGATAGCCACTGTCACAAGTGTTCTTATATTTCTTTTTCATCTGTTGGCGATTCAGATGCGTCTCGAGCTGCTTGAAGGCATTTGTACACAGGAGAATATAAAAGTGAGGTTCTAGCATTATAGTTCTTCACTTTCCCACTTTAATTTCAACGAACAGTTTTTGCTGCCATTGTAAGCCGCGTTTCTGAACACCTGTGGTTTTGCTTATGTTAATAAGGGGAAAAAAAGATAAATCCTCATGTTAAATATGAGCAGCTTGAAAGGGCAACAAATGGGTGGGCAGTCCTGAACCTCAGAGTTTTTCCTTCATATCTAATTGGAATTCAGGAGCATGAAGCTTTAGTATTATGCTTTCCTAGTGAAATGGCATTCCTTGTGCTGCTGGCCAAGCTTCTTTAGAATTAAGCAGTGATCATTCTGAGATTTCTTGCCGTGAGTATCAATGGGTTGTCTTAATATTTTGTCTTAATGTCTTTAATAGTTTATTGTTCAGTGTGAGAAGTATCTGCCTTTAGGGGAGAAGATCGAAGGGCACGTTTGAAAACATGGCAAGACATAAATACACCTATTAAATTTAACTCCTCTAATATCTTGACTAATGGGTTGTGAGTATAGCAATAGGAAAGACTAACAAAAAATCCACTGGAGAACTTTGTTACAGAAGCTTCTATCCCCACGGAGATGTCTTGGCTAAGTCACTGCTGACCCAGTGATTCAGAGGGAATCAAATGACTGACCCCCTGCACTCAATCTCAGGGATGTTTTCTCCCCCGTTCCAGCAGTTCAATTTCCTTTTGTTACTTTGGTGAAATACAAAGTATTTCCTTGCTTGTTTTTTAAATAAAAATAAATAAATAAACAAAGTTGTGTTAACTTTACAAGACAGGTGTAAACATACACACCCAGGGCTGAGCCCGCTCTTTGGTTCTTCCATTTCTCACTGCTCTTTGACTGATGTGTAGTTTTTAGACTTTTTTTCCTTTATTTTATTTCTTATTTTATATCTGAGTTGGAACTATTGATTGGTCTTCTTAATAGTTTAATTTTATGTCATCCCGCTGAGTTGATGCTTTATGGAAAAGGGCATAGACACACAGTGGGGGTGGGACCTTGCAGCTATTTCAGAATTTCACCGATTTTCAAACAAAGTGGTATTTTTGTTGCAAATTTTGTCACTTGAGGTCCTTCTAAAATACAGAGAAACTGTCTCTTACAATGTAACTTGTAACAGGACAGAGTGTTTCAGATATTATAAAAATAATGGGAAAGTAGAAACTTTTTTTTTTTCAGTATAAGAAGCGAACGTTTAAAACATGGCAGTAGTTCTGTTTGTGATGCTCATTTTTCCCCTGGCACTCTTTGACATGATGGGTACAGTTCAAGTCCTACTGATTTAGAAAACAGGTGGAAATAAGCTATTTTTCCAAGTTTTTTTTTTTTTTTTAAATTTTAACAGTTTGATACAATAAAGCTGTAAAACTTAATATTTGCTTATAAAATTACTGCTTACCACATCTGACTACCTGTATTTCATTTCAGACAAATAGAGAAGAAACTAATTTTATGGAGTTCATTTAAGTGTTTTTAAGTCAGTAGTGTTTCATTCTCAGGAATAATAATAATAGCTTTTTCAGTCTTTCTGGATGATATTAAAAGTTTGCTTATATTCATGTGTCCAGTTTCCAAAAGGTGGGTGAGAGAGCAGTCAGAACATTTGGGAAAAGGGCATGCTTGGAATCTGATCTGCAGGTATGTTTGGCGTTTCTCTTCAGAAGCTGTAGCCTGCAGAGCTGGTGGAAGTTTTATTTCAAACCCTCTCTGCCTGACCAGCTCTCAGTAGTATTTTTCTGTTGGGTTTGTGTATGGGATAGAGAACTAAAAAACCACATCCTGTGGCAGCTCTGATTCACAATCCTTATTAGTTTTGTTTGCTGTTACCTCTCCAAGCTGCTCCTCTCATCACTTCTGGAATGTGATGGTATTAGACTGTACTGATTAAAGTTTTATAGTCCCCCAAATCAGATTAGCTCCCGAGTCACCTGACCGGGCTGGGTTTGCAGTCATGTGATCCAGAGCCCTGCTGAGCTCCTGCTGGGAGCTGAAACAAGGTAGTTTGCTTTGGAGATGTTCTTAAGTATCGAACAGCATGGGGCGTGGATTACGGCTGCAAAGAAGATGGCTTCATTTTCCTGATCTTTGAACCAGCCAGAATGGGATAAGTTTGAAAGTGCGGGATCTTCAGGCCATGAGCCAACAACTGGAAAGAATGTTTAATCCTGGAAGCTCTGACACCAANTTAGTGGGAGGGTTTAAGACTTACCAGTTGTATGATATTATATAAAACATGATATGATTTTATTCAGAAATCCTCTGGATGTTACCAAATGCATCCCTGTGGGTTATACTGAACAACAGCAAAAAAAAAATATTTAAACCTAACCTGTGTCAAATTTAAACAGCTCTTTTACAATGGAAGTAAATTGGGAGCCAGGGGTTAAAGTAGTAAGTGCTGAAGACAATAAATCATTTAAGAAGTTGGTTAATGTTTCTGTAGCTTCAGATGATGAAATTGTACAGTATAATATTACTGAAACCTGCTGGCTTTCCCAAGGAGGGATATTGGCCAGTGACTTCAAAACTGTACAACCCTCAGGTTTCATGAGGACAAACTCCTGCAGAGTCACTGGAACGTTCAGGCGTATCCAGCGGGCTTCCCTCTGGTTCCATGGGAGTGGGACCATCCACAGAGGGGGGATGGACCAGGATGTGCTGCAGTCAGTAATCCCATAGAGCTGTGGAACTCTGCCTGCTCTGAGCACAGAGACCAGAGCCTTGCCTGCCCTTCAGAAGATGGGACTGGAATGGCAAACAGGTCAATGAGAGGTGGATGAAGAAAAGGGTCATTTTGGCCTTTAAGTGGTTCAGGAATTAAAATTGGGGTTTTTTGGTGGGAATTATATAAAGTTGGGTAAAACCCAGGCCAGCAATCTAATAAAACTCACTGTAAAGCCAGGTTCACTGCTGGCTACTTAAGGAAACTCATGTTGTTCCAAATTTGGAATAATATTGTGATTAACAAAAAAGGAGGGGGCAGAAAACACTGAATATCTGGGGTTTTTGTAGCCAGGCTGTATTTTAGCAAACTGTCATTCTTTATCTCAGTAAATTCAGCTTCTTACATCTGTACTGAGCCTGCTACTCGGTAATGCTTTGAAGTTAGTGTTGACTGGAGTTAGCTTTGGCTAGCTCACATATTATTGGTGCTGGGATCTTAGCTGGAAGTTTCTTTTGTTGCTGAAACCTTTTTATTAGATGCATTTCATAAGAATGTAAGGAAAGGTTTGTTTATAGAAATATGGATGTATTGCAAGAAGATGCCTGAGTTTCATGGCTGTTACCATTTTTTTCCTCCCCAGGTGCTATTTTGCATTTTGTGTGAGATGACACTGGTAAGAGGAATAAAAAGAAATCAACATTTAAAGTTTTAGAAGCTGAAAATAAATATCATCAAGGTCCTAAAAATGATAATACTGTAACTGGTGACTGCAGAATAACTTACCACTGTGGTGTAAATGGAAGCACCTGAGGTTGTGGTGGCAGTCAGCTTCACTGATTGTTTCAAGGTCCTGTCTTGGTCCTGTATGAAAATAGTATTTATGTGTTATTTCATTGCAGTGGGAGAGTAATTCATCTGAATTTTTAGTCTTGAGGCTCATTAGAACATGGGTGTGTCATCAGTAGCCATATTTTCATTATTTCTGTGGTTCAGAGCTGTGACACCGTCCCTAGCAAAGGAAGAAAGGTAATTGAGCTTTTTTTAGTCACAAACATGAAACTGTAGGAAGATCATCAGTCTTCTCACAAAGCACGCACAAAGTGTCTGTGGAAGGAGCTGTGTGACCATTCCCTGATTTTCCTTTTAGAAAAGCAGTGTATTATGGAAGGAAGGGCAAGCCAAATTCTGTGCTTTTGGAACAAACCAAGTTAGTAAATTCGGATGAAAAAACATCTGATCACTTACTCAAAACTTAAATAGTTTTTGAGAAGGCAGTTCAGGGAGATACAATATTAGTGAGGTTATACAATTATTGTTTCTGTACTGTTCTTCTGCTTTCCAAGTACTTGTGTCCTCATTTGAAATTTGAATTTGGGGTGGTAAAAATAAGCCATAAGGGCCTTGCTTGGTGATGTGTTTGGGGTCAGTGGCTGTGCAGTTTGTGGGGCTGGAGTGTGCTCAGTGCCTTGCAGGTTCTCTGCACCTCGGCATGTAATTGGAAAAAGGCACCTCTACCTATTTAATTCACTGAGTAGTCAGCTCTCTCACTTATTGTTGTGTCAGCCGTATCTTTTACTTTAAACCATCAAATTAAATAATAGTTTGTGCTGGCCTTCTGTTTTAGTTTGTGCATTTAAAACCTGGAACTCAGATAAAAAAAAAGATAAGCCCCGGAATAAATCCCGTATATTATTTATGAGCGGGGGCAACCACATTAGCACGGGGTTCGCCGTAGATCATATCGCTTTCATTCCACCTTACGAGCTTAGCAGCACAAACAGAATAATCAACATATTCTTTGGCTGTCATCTGCTGCACAGAGAGCAGAGATCACAAGGAGGTTTTCCCTCGCTGCAGCGATGGCCTTTTTTGTTGCAAGCCCCCATCTGGGAGGGCCGTGGTGTGTTATCATATGGAACGCGGGGTTTGCTGTAATCTGCTTAGCCGCGCTGCAGTTCGGATCTCTGTTCCGTGGTTGTGTAATTTATAATTTTAATGAGACCACGGCTCTTGTGGGCTTTGAAATATATTAAAAGCTCTTTTGTGCATATGCTTTTGTTCTTGCTTAATAGGCTCAGTGTATTTAAAACTGATGAATTTTTATTGATGGATTTGGATGTCTGGGGATTAACTCAGACTGAATATCATTGCACTCATCTACTGACGGTTGGGACTTTTTTTATACTTGTATCTTGCAAGTGGAGAAGACCCTACAGAACTTGTGTTTTAAATCAGCTCAGAAATAACTAATAAAATTTTACTAAGCAATGAGAAAAAGTCCTGATTACAGTTTATTTTTACTGCGTAAACTCACATGAAATACAATTCTGCTCTGAATAGAAAGTAACTTAAAACCATGTATGTGTGTGTATTTAGAACTTTGTAACTAAAAGCACTCTGGGAAAGCCATCAAAATTTTGGTAGAATAATAGTAGTGACAGGCACTTGATATGCATTTTTCTTCTGTTCAGGTGACGTGAAAATATAAATACTGAGCACCTTTTTTTCTGCCTGTGTTGCCTTTCTCCTGTTTTTTAACACAATTATTAATGTAGAGTGTACATACGGTATCTCATTAGAGGGTGGTGCTCGTAACTGGGAATTATCGATGAACATAGAGAGGATCCTTCATTACAGTTACATTTTCTGACAGTGCTAAAACTACTCTTGTTTTCTGCTTTTGTATTTTTTCAAATGTTTTATGGTTTTCCTATAGTTTAATTATCTGCCAGGTTTGATTTACTGTTTAAGATCCCACACCGTGTGACTTCTGTGTCCACAAACCACTGTGGAGTCCTCTGCAATGATGCCATTCTGTCTGACACCAGCACTGGGGATAAGGTTGAGACAGTTGTTTCTTTCTAACCAGCCCTCCTGATGGTGTCTTTGATGTTTTTTTTACCCTCAAACAAGAGGGGGAATTACTTACCCCTCTTTTATTCCCCGTTCTGAGTAGTATTCCCAAAAATACCTTCGTGTTTCTTCAAGGTGTGTCAGCGCTGGAAGTGCAGAGGACGTGTGAGCCAAGGGCAACTTGGCGTTCTGTAGGGCTGTAGATTTTAAGTGCCTAAAGTCAAAACTGGACTTGTAACTCCTTGTCTTATTAAACCAAATGAATTTTCAAAGTCTGCAAGTCTGCGTCTCAACAAAGTGAATACACTGAAGTTTAAGATGAACAAGTGTAGCTCAGAATGCAGGTATTTGACCCTTGTGACACAGGCATGGGATATTTTCTCAGTTACCAGGAGGGTGTCTGTGATGTCTGTCAGACCTTTGGTGTTCGTCCTAACTTTGACATTGTTACAGAAAACTGTAAATTGAATGTTTCACCATCCCCGAGAGGCTCAGACCTGCCGTGTGTGACCACGCCTTTGCTCAGCTCTCTGGATTTGTTGTTCAGCAAAGATGGGCGTGTGGAGCTCCACAGGAAGAGAGAAGCCCTGGAATGCATCTGGCCACTAACACAGCGTTTTATGCACAGGGCTTGTGGGATTGTTAGGAGCTGCTTCCCAAAGGTAAATAGAACCAGTGAGAACTGCTTGAAATCCGCTTTGAAAAATTGTTCATTCTTATGTAGGCACTGCCTCGTTATTTAACACCAGAGAATTGTGCTGTGGGAATTTACATTTACAGGATTGAACTCCTTGTCAGTAGATGGAGGAGCACTTGATGGAGACAAACTGTCAGTGCCTAGTAGAGATAACGTGTGAAAATAATCTCTTCCAGAATATCAGCAAGCTTTTGCAGGTTTGCCAGACCTAATCCAGCGTTTCCTCTGGAGTAAGGCAACAGCTGGAAATACAAAGCAAGTTCTGTCTGATCTTCAGCATTGAGAGACCTTTTGAAAATTATTCCTTCTTTTGCTTGGATGTTTGGAATCCTCAGATTGTAATTAGAATATTGTATTTATTATGTGTCTGATATGGGAAGAATCCTGATAAGCAAGATATCCACCCCTCACTATTCTAGCACCTAGAACATTGATTTCATGCAGAAGTTTTAAAATAACAGTTCAATGTAAACAACAGCTCAAACATAAATATTTGAAAGGCCCACAGTCAGTGTGCAGTTTTTTTCTTTGGTTTGGGTTTTTGCATTTTTTTTTTTTTTTTAAGTAATAATCTCAGAGTAACTCGATGGGAAAGAGATGGTGCAAGTTATGGGATAGCCTTGTGCAGAGAAAGGTGTCTGGTAAGAAGTGGAGAATGTTTGGAGGAGAGTTAATATGCAGTGAAATTCCAGAATTGGGAAGTGTTGCATAAAGCAAATGTGACTGGACATTTTTTTATGAAAGGGGAAAATCCATTTAGTATCAAGTCAGAGAATTTGTTTAATCGCACTTCCAGTGCCTGCAACTCCGATTTTCCTGTATTTAAAAATTTGGCACCATATGTTAAACTGCCTTACACGGTGCCATTGGTTTTCTGGACATGATGAATCTGCTCATTGATTTCCTAATTTTATTATGTACATGGTTAATTGTAATCTGAGATTACAGCAAACAAGATGGTAATTTCTGGACAACCTACGTGCGTTTCCCTCGGAGCGTGAGCGTCACAGAAGCAAAGAGTACAAAGAGAATACCATTTGTGCTATCCTCACAGGAGCTGTCAATAAAAGATGTAATAGGGGATTTAGGAATCTGGAAATGGCCAACTAATTTATGTGAATCTATTTTATTTCAGCTAGAAAGCCCCAGCTCTGTTTCGGCTGCACTGCATATTGCAGAGCACAGGCTGTCTATAGAAAACCAGGCGGCTGCATATGGATAGTCCCTTGATATCATTCACTTGCTGTGTAATCTTATTATGCAAAGTTCTAATCTTCACCTAGAATGAATGCCTCTGGGTCAGAATATAGTCATATCAGGGTTTTTGAGGTCATGTTTTGTGATCCTTAGCTTATTCTTCTAAGTAGAGCTGGGATTTAAAGAGTATTCCCCAGACACTAGCAGAGATAGACGGCAAAACCTGCTGCCTTTTTGGAAGACAAGACCAACATGAGGTCCCTGGTAGGATTAAACTTGATTTGTAGCTGTAGGCTTTTTTAACAGATGTATTATTGGACAGGGAATAGGGGGCCACCAGCACAGCGAAATTGGATCACGATTGGCATTCTCAGGGAGTCCGCTGGCTGCTAAAACAGCAGCTGCATGTGGATTTGACTTCTTTCAGGTGAAGCGACTTCCAGTCATTTGGAAAGGATGGGATGAAAAGGAACCTTGGTGATAATTTTGATGTCTGCAAGATTTAGTACCAATGTAATGGGATTATCGGTAACACCTTCACTGCAGAAAAAGCCACCTGGCGCTATAACTGGCAGCAACTGAGAACTAATCCTTTCCCATCTCTTGGATGTCATTCATGAGGCTCAAAGTGGTTTCTGCCCTGCTAGCTGTGATTAATTTTATAAACAAACAAACAAAAAAACCTCAAATGATGAAAGCATGGGCTATGCAAGGAAAAGGGAACAGAAGATAATAGTAATTGCATTTTGCATTTTATTTGCTGCGGGGGATAAACTATACTGTTCTAATAAAATAATCAAATTGTGTCCTCTGTGATAAATATGGATGTAATCTTTTTTAATCAATGCCTCTGTTCAGCATAAAACCAGTATCTATTCCAGTATAAATTTTTCAGCTACCTGCTATATGATAGTAGGTAGTACCTGGAAGTAATTACAGTAGGTTTTAGGCCACTAGTTCTGTGATAAGGATGTTTACCCAACTGATCCATTAAGTTTTCAAGGGGCCTGTGACTTAAATAATTTGTTTTATTGTGCTTAATGGTCTTATGCTCAGTCTGGTGGAGTTGCCTGCTGATGGCACTTTGTGTGAAAACTGTGATGTGGAAAAACGTTCAGCTGTTTTCCTTCTTGTGGTCTGCAGTATGATATTGTTTCAAAAATGGTCTGATACAAAGTTTGCAGAGGAAACAGTTATATTTTCATGATACTTAGGATAATTATTTTTGTATTTGTTTTTTTTTTAAATAAACTAGCTTGTTCTGGTGGGGTTTTTTTTTACTGGGCTTACTCTTGCTGCAACATTCACTTATTAACTACTTAAAACTCCAGGGAAGCTTTCAGGATTGTAGTTATTCTGTGGAATGATGTCTGAAGACAAACCTTAACATTAAAAACACCCTCCCATCCTCTGCAGTCACCTCGTTAGGGTCAGACTGTGTATAATTATGTATATATGTGCCTCAATTAGAAATTAACTTTCTTGAGTAGTGATCAAAAGCCTTTCATAAAAGCTGAGAATTTTTTCATTGAAATGAAATCTGATAAGGCTGAACTTTTAAAAAAACCTCTTTGTACCACATTTACAAACGGACAAAATTCCTTTTTACCTGTAATATCCACGGGTGCCTGAACTCTGTACAGTTTTAATATGTGAATATAAGGTTTCTGAGTAGCTTGGAGCAAAACCACAGGATGGCTGTGCAGTATTTCTGTGTCTGAACGGAGAAGCAGTGTGGGGCTGCCTCTCTAGCAGCTGCTGTTAGGAAGTATCGATGATGGACTTCTCTCAAAGCATAGCTGTGGTCATAAATTCACACTAGTTGTGCAATTCTGCTGATCTGCTGTCACTCCACCTTCCTTTTCTCACCTGTAACATGTTTCTAGTAAGAGTTATGCAAATAAAGCTGTGCCCTTTTAAATCCCTGCCTTTAATTAGTGAAACTTCACCAAATATAGAAGGGGATGTCTTTACTTCATTATTAAATGGAGCATATTGTACATACACAGCATTTTCCCCTTCTTTTTTCTTTCAAATATACTGTATTGACTCAGTAAAACAGGGAAATCTTGCAGTGGTTTTAGTTCATGGTAAGGCAATACTGAGTTTAAGGGGGGCATGTTTCTTGCAGAATGTAAAACTTGCTTCAGGATGTCTGTTTTCCACTTCCTTGAGATACTTATTTATATAAGTGTCCTAAAAGTGGGGTAAGGAAACATTTGAATTAAATTAGCATTGCAGGAACTGGATCTTGTAATCAGAGTTGGACTTGAATATTTGGGGAGGGGGTGGTCAGAAGATTTTTGCAGTCTAATGTGCTGCAGAACTTGTGCCAAGGTACCATGGCTAAGAACAAAAATACCAGATGCCTCATATTTATGTGCAAGTGTTTTGGTAATGCAGTCAAAGGAAAGCTCTGCTTCGCCTCCAGACCACCAGAACTATCAGATATCCTAACTTTTTCTAGGATAGCCTTACTCAGGCGAGCCACTCAGGACTCCCATTTTCCTTACTTTGTCCAGTTCTTCAAGCTTTTTTTTTTACTGGATTGATTTTTCAGGTTGGTTTTGTTGACTGTTTGATTACTCCAGTTTTCTGTGAATGTCGTTTCAGTCGCTCGAGTCGCTTCAGGTGGTTTGGTGCTTTAAGAAAAACAGCAATCTAACTTTCACTGTCTTCACATGATTAAAACGAACTCCATCAGGTGTTATTTAACAAATAACTGCATCTGAGTCACAGTATACTCAGCTGAACGTGACAGGCTGGTGAGAGGGGTCTGTTGGCTCGTTCCCAGGTGACTGACTGACGCTGCTCTGGTCCCCCCGCAGGCCAGGGCCCGCTGACCGACGGGACGCTGGAGGATGCTCCGCGATGCCTTAGGGAGAACCTGCCGCTTCCTGGGCTACACGGTGCAGTATGGCTGCATAGCACACTGTGCCTTCGAGTACCTCGGAGGGATTGTCGTGGTAACGTTTCATTTTCCTGACGTTTCGAAGAAAATGAAGCTGTTGAGACTGGAATTGTTTTATGTGAGCGTGTCGGTATTTTCACGTTTCTCGGTTCTCTTCGAAGCAGTTTCAGGGCGTGATTAGTAAATGCCTGGGTTTTTTTTTGGGGGGGTGGAGAGGGCAGGTCCAGCCCTCATGAAAGTTATTTCTACTTTAGGCATTCATATTTCTTGATGCCTTATTGCTTGAGCCATCACTGAAGGAAATGGGAAACTATCATTAAGCATTTTGCAGATGTTCATCTTACAGTTCATCCTGTAAGAAAGGCTGGAGTCACCCATAGGAAATGCTCTTGTTTCCACCTCTGGCCACATTTCTGGGTGTTTTATGCTCCTTCCCCCTCCTCCCCAAGCCCTTTTCCAGCAGAACCTGCTGCTGGTCACGGGGGAGTGTGGCTGTGAGCTGCTCTTGCAGCCTCTCTGATGATTCTGTTCTCCAGAGGCTGAAGGAAGGGGTAACCAGGCAGAGCTTCGAGTGCTGCTCCTCGGAATTTCTTAGAGATTTAGGTGCTGAAATGAATCCGTAGGGACCTGTGGCTCCCAGCACAGTTCAGGACCAACCCCAAGCAGATGTGGAGCTGTGACAAGCTAGAGGAGCTCAGCTTTCAGATGTATCACATTCCTTGGAGGATCTCAATTTTTAGTTCTTCTCTACATTATCTTTTCAAATTTATTAGCAAATAATTTAAATATTAATGTGTTCCGGATAAAAATCATTTGAAATAGTAACCTTTTTCTCATTTATTTCTGATTTTCAGTGTTCTGGACCTTCGATGGAACCGACCATTCAAAATTCCGACGTTGTGTTTTCGGAGAACCTGAGCCGCCACTTTTACTGCATCCGAAAGTACGCTCCTGGATTCTCCATCCCCTTTGCCAGAGCCTGCCAGTAACCACCTTCCATCTGCCCTTTACTTTTCCTATATTTTTGTGCTTCTAAATGGTAATAACTTTGCCTTGTGTTTGATGGAGGTTAAAGTTCTCAGCACATACAGCCCATCAAACAGCTTGTCAGAATTAATTTAGGATAATTTAGTCTATGTCACTTTTACAGCTCTGTCCGAAAAATGGAGGAAATTCTTTCCCTCCCCCCAGTGATTCTATTGTGGGACTGTAACTTCTCCTCCAAGCATTTTTGTCTCATTTGAGAAGCAGTCTGTAGGTATTACTGTCCTTAGGTTGTAGTCTTAAATGTTTCATAAACGATCTAAATTAACAAAAAGTTGCTTTTAGACCTCTGTGTAAAATTACACCCTGAGTAAAACTGAAAAAACCAAAACTGCAGACAAGAATTTTAGGCAGAAGGGAACATATTTGCCTGGATATGTTTGGAGCATACACACTGATGCTCTTGTGCTCAGCCAAACAGTTTGTACTTAAGAGTTGTTCCGTTTGTTTCTGGTTTTTTTTTTTCATCTCAGAGGAGATATTGTGATTGTGAAAAGCCCAAATGACCCCAAATCAAATATCTGTAAAAGAGTAATTGGCTTGGAAGGGGATAAAGTCTGCACAAGCAACCCTTCAGATTTCCTCAAGAGTCACAGCTACGTAAGTATTAGAGTTTCTTGCTTTGTAAATTAATGATTACTTAAGTAGGCCTGGTAGTCTGCAAAGGATTTGCAATATCTGAGTATCGCCATGAATCATAAATGATGACATTCATAAATTATTATTTCTTCTTGTATATGTACAGCAAAATGTTGTCATTTTAAACTCTGTGTCTGGCAAGCTGTCTCTCTCTCAGTGCCTTTTGTCTCTGTAGGAAGTGTGGGTAGATAATCTTTTTTGCTCTGCCCTTTGCTTAGGTCTTCTTCCCTGGAAGAATACTCTGAAATTCTCCGCATTAAGTGCAGTGCAGGTGGCAGACTGAAGGGCTTGTTCTTCAGGCAAAACTGTTCATGTATTTTAAGTGCTAAGAAGTGAATATTTGTCTCTGCAATAGCTGTGGGATTTTTTTTTCAAATCACACTTTGGTGTATGTCTCTGTGTTTCAATGTAATAATATTTTAGTTTTCCCCAGTATGGTTGGAAAAGCAGTAATTTTCCTAACTTGTCCAAAAAGCCAGGTAACAAGATGAAATGAAAAGGGGGAAATAACCTTAAAGCTCACTTGTCCTTCTGCAGATACACTTCACAGAAACTCGGAAAGATCTGGGACAAATGTTTTCAGCAACTTCTTTTTAGGCTGTCGTTAGAAAAATCATCAGGAATCGTGATCACAGAAAAATGGGAACCCTTTAAAAAGGGCTTTTCTTGTCCCAAAAGTGTGTTTGACCATTACCTCTGTTCAGCACCTTGTGGAACCAGCAGATGAACATTTAGTTTTTCCATAAATCAAATTGTTAACTGTTTAACCAAGGAAAAATCTACAAAAAACCCCAAAGACCCACCTGTCTTACCAAGCTGAAGAAATTCTCTGGCTCTGATGGAGCTGGTCATTGCAATGAAATATGAATTTCCCAGAGCAGACCAACCTGAAATGGAAACCTGAATTGAATTCTCTGTACACTGACAGGAGACACAAACCGAGTTTCTCTGAGCATCTTGTTCCTCACTTGTCTTTGTCCTGAGAAGGAAGTTCAGGAAAGATTTGGTACTAAACAGGATGTCGGCTTTTCTGGAAGCCCTGGAGTGACCAGATGAATATCCAGCAGAATAATTTCTGCCCTGGGTGCGAGATTCCTTGTCTCCAGTTTTAAGCCATAATGTAGGGAGGAGGAGTGGATGGGGAATGCAGAGTCCATTTCCTGCTTTCAGACAGGTTAATGTATGGAAATACAGCAGAGCTTTTGTCATTCTTCCATCATAAACTGTATCCAGGGGGGGAGGAAGGATCTAAATGGAAATACTTTCGTTGTTGCTGCCTATCTGTTTTCCTCCTGTGTTTAGTGGTTGAAAAGGTAGATCTTCCCATCTGTTCAGGAGACACTTCCTTTACAGAAGAGCATATTCTCAACGTAGATATCTGCACTTTATGTTCATAGCTTAGGCTGAATTATTCACTAATTGTTCCTGTTGGGGAGGGGGAAAAGATGTGTGTCTGTGTTTAGGCAATTACCTGATCACATTCCTTATTTTAGTGAATCACTGTGCTGGGCACTTTGAATTCAAACACAAAAATTCCTCAAAGCAAATAACAGCAGCAGATGCACAGAGAACTGGCTGATGGTTTTGTTGGTGCTTGCCTGAGTCAGGTTTTTGAAAAAAAGGATTGCCCAGACTGAGGAAAGGCCTCAGCTAGGATTCCAAATGGCCAGGAGTGCTGCCTGGGGGGAGGAAAGGTGCCACTGCAGCAAAGCCTAGGAAGTGTCATGAGTTTTGTTGTTCTTATTTGGCTGCTAACTGCTTTTTTTTTTTTTTTTTTTCCCCAAATGAGAAATCTCCAAGTGGGGTGTGAATGCTGTGACTCCAAAGTGTGTGAGGTCAGAGGATTCCTTGTTTTTATTACTGTGAACTGCTCAGCTTTCCTTGACTGCTTGTCTCCCTGAAAGGATAGTCCTTATAGTCATGTTAGCTTCATATGCTAGAGGTTGCACTTTGGCTGTGGAATAATAATGGGGGAAATCTTTCTCTTTGCATGAAAAGTATAATGAAATTCCTTTTCTGAGTAAGCTGCTATAGTATTACAAGGTTAGGAAAACGTAGTTGTCCTTTTTGTTGATATCTGGTATGCAATGTGAGCATTAGGCTGGCAGCTTTGCTGGGTTCTTCAGGTTTTTATAAACATTTATCAATACAGGCAAGTGTGTTTGCTGTAATAAACATTTAAGAATGCCTGATTTATTTTTACTGTATCAGAGGCAATGTGATAGAACCCAGAAGTTAAAAAGGTACACGACTCATTTTTAGGAATGAGGTATTCAGACCTAGTTTCAATTATTAAAAAATATCTTTACTGATTTATTTATTTAACAGTAAGAACTAAATAATGAGGATTAATAAGGAAACTAATACAGGAAACCCCTGAAATGGTATTTAAAAAAAAACCCCAAACCCAACAGCTGAAAGGTTATTTTTCATATTTAGCCTTTTATCTCCTGTTTTGAAAAGTCTTAATACAGATCCAGGTTTATAATTCAGATCGAGTATCCCATTGTTATATTTGAATTTGTTTTAATGCCATTTACTTTAGCTTTAATTTCTTTAGTGCCATATGTTCTTGCGCTGCAGCTCCTATTTACAAGCTGCAGAAAGTGAGGGGGAAGCCATCAGATTAAAACAGCTTGTATGTCATAAACCACCAATATGCCCAGCCTTCGTGTCACTTAAACAAAAGTAGTCCCTAATAATGTCACTTAATAGAGCCGGGGTCTGTAAACAAGGAACTGCCTCTTGCGAGTCCCGGTGATAAAAAGCCGCGATACAAATCCATATCTCAGCAACCCCGTGCCGGTGATCAATCACAGCTCAGCACTAATGCTGGCAGCAGGGCTGAGGGGGGGGGTGTGTGTTTACCTTGTGCTAAAAGGAGGCTCGTTGCGGAGATGGCATCCCCGCATCCTGTGCCGTGCTCCGGAGCTAACACCGCTCCCAGGATAATAATGCATCTCCCCGTGTTTGCACATCACGCCAGTTAACTCTTCCACGGTCCCTGTCACGTGCTGGAAGAATGTTGTGTGGGCACTGAGGGTAACACCGTGCAAACACCGCACCATCATCACTGCTGGAGGGTTTTACAGGTTTGGGTTCACCGAGAAGGGGGTTCGTATTTTAGGGCACTCACTGCCATTGGATAGTCCCTTTAAAATATCCTGAACAGCTGTTAAAAATAAACTTGCCAAAACTCTAGTTCTTTTTGCTTTGTTCTGAGTATCTAAATAGCTAATTTACACTCATGGTTTAGATTTAATTGTTGCTGATCAGGAGAAGGAGTAAGAAATTTCCCTTTTCCTTCTCCCGAGTTCTAGTGTTCCAGAGGCCTGAGAGAAAGTTATGCCATAATTTTAACCAGTGGCTGTGCTAAATGTCTGGTGGGAGAGGAGGACTGATTTGCAATATTTGTTTGGTTTGCAGATCTGTCCAGTTTGCAGATCACTCCATATCCCAGCAGAGAGTTCACGACTTAAGCTAATCTTGAAATGTCCGAGAAGTAACTAAAGATCAAAACTCTGATTTGTCAAAACTAAATTATTGAAGGGAAAAGAAACACAAAGAATTTTATCAACCTACTTCCCAATATTTCCAGGGCTTCTTCTGCTCTTCTTCTGTGGATTGGTCTTTGTGCCTTTGCAGTTTTGGTTTTGGTATTTCAAGAGCACCCCCATGGCAGGGCTTGGGTTCAGTGCGTGGTCAGGGAGGAGGGCAGTGCCTGCACCGTGGCTTGGGCACGGGGCAGCGGAGAGAGGCTCCTCACCGAGGTCTCCCCCATCCTTCTCCAGCAGCTCTTTCTCCCCCACAGTCTGAGCCAAGAGGAGGCAGCTGCACTATCAGCTGGTCTTGAGTGCAGGCCAAGTGCAGCTCTGACACTGCCCCGCTGCTCCTGTGCAGCCACTTCATGCCTGAACGAGAACCTTGGAGAAATCCCCTCCCTGATCGTGAGGGACGATCGTTCCGAGCGACTCGTTTTTATGAATTTCTATTGCTAGATGGTTTTGCTCTGTGGAAATGCAGAGTACAGCTTTGTCTGTGCTGGTCAGATCAGTTTGAACCTTTGGGATTTCATGATCCTGTTAATCCTCCGCTCAGAGTTCAGGAATAACTTTTCGGGAGCTGCTCAGGATGATGAAACCAACCCGGGAGTTGGGGTTTGAACCCACAGGGTTGGTTTTTTTTGTTGTTGTTCTCAAACCTGTGTTTTGGGTGACCCTGTTACATCATCTGGTTTCAGGAGAAGAAGAGAATCAAATCCTTCCTAATTATTGCTGTGAGAAAGGTCTGTGCAAACTGCTAAGTAATCTTTGCTGGATTTGTAATCAATAATTTCTTCCAAAATACTGCTCTTCTGTAAATCGAGAAAGCTAATTAATAGTCTGGAGTGATGAATCACTGACATATTCTGATTTTTTTTTTCAGGAGTTCCTAAATGTGGCTAGATTTGGGGTTGAAAATTTTGACCCATGAACATGAACAAGTCAGTTTGAATTTTAACCGATAACAGTTTTAGAAAAGGAAAGATGATTAATAATTTCCATTTAGAGTTGCAGCTGGAGATTTTAAAAATCAGATCTGTAACTTTTCAGGCTGATTCAGGCCTGTGTGTTTAACAGTATGATCTAGATCATATGAGAATACTTATGGAAGTAAAGTAAACAAAGCGTGCAAGTGTCTGAATTATTAAATTCCAGTATTTCAGCCTTTAAGTGATACACAGAAGATGTGGATTTGAGAGGTGTTTTAAGTTCCAGTGTGGGTGCTACAATTCCGTAGCTTTTTCAGCACAACAAAGTAAATGTAAATGCTTGGGCTGGTTTTGAAAATGCTGAGCTAATTAATGTTGTTGGTTTTTGTACAGATGGCAACCTTAATATGAACAACATTTATGATAAGCCTACAAGAAACGGTGCCTAGAGCAACTGGATCATTAAAAAAAGGATTTGTTAAGCATTATTCAGTCTTGGTCCTGAATTAATAAATAAAGGATTAAGGAGTAGTTATGTGAGACTTTAAGTATAGAGCGATAAAACAAACTCCCGCATTTCTATGGTGTATATTTTATCCTAACTAGATGCAATTTACTTAAATAAGGCAATTTAATCAGTAGTTAGTAAATTTGTCATCCGATATTGTAGAATCTTTCATCATATTTCACTTTAATCAAGAAAGGTAACACCTGTGGTTTATTCACAAAAGCTCCTTTTGTTCGGTGAACACCCGCAGGACATGAAGCAATTACATTTGTTGCTTGTACCAAAGTAGGAGGCACTTAAATAGACCTTAGGAGGGATAGATGAGAACTCGCAGACTTTATTCTTTTGTCCAGCGCCGAGATTAGTTCTTATCGTAGCTCAAGAAGGAAGCCTCTGAACTGAAAAGAAAAGATGGCAGTGATTTAAAAGTTCCCCTTAAGTTGGAAACTTTGATATTGCTGGATTGGTGATGTGAATACCTGTGACCTCAGGGAAGTTCAGGCTTCGTCTGCTCCCAGCTGACTGTACGTGCTGATGGGCTTTGAGGTCGCGAGGGATTCGTGTTTATCCGGCCCCTAAAATCACAAACAAAAACTGCACCAACACAAAAAACCCCAAACCACAGAAGCCTGGTTGCGTTTACTTGGGTTTGGGGGTGTTTTTGAGGCAGATGATTCAATCTGTTAATTTTGTTTGCAGTTTCCTGGTATGCCAGTTAATGCAGCGCAGGGCTCTCATCTTTTGAGGGCGGTGAGAGTAATCAAAGAAAAAAAGTTTGGTGTCATGTCAAGCTACCAGAAGATTATTTGCTGATCCCCCTTCCCCATGTCATTAATGTTTTATGCCAGTAGGTGTGCATCAAATACCTGCCCTGTACTTCAGTCTTGCC
This sequence comes from Empidonax traillii, assembly GCF_003031625.1. Lineage (NCBI taxonomy): Eukaryota > Metazoa > Chordata > Aves > Passeriformes > Tyrannidae > Empidonax > Empidonax traillii. The sequence goes on along the minus strand of NW_020956261.1, from coordinate 150,443 downwards.
ACTTTAACTGCTCCACTGAGTAAATGGCAACAGCTCTGCAAATTTAGCCGGAATGTCGCAGTGGAAGATGTTTATTTATCTGAGGTGAAAGAGAAGCTTCAAGCTCAGTTGTTCTCAGGGATACTCTTGCTCTCCTGAGCTGGAGCCTGGGAAGGGAGAGGGGAGAGTCTGATGGTGTCCTTTATTCCCACACGTATAAGCTGCCCCGCAGACAACCGGTTCTGCCTGAGAACTGCTGCTCCTTGGAAATAAATCCTCGGATAATCTGCACAAAACCAGAGGCACGGGGGTTGCTGAGGCAAGAAGGGAGGAGTCTGCAGACAATCAGAGGAGGCTTTTTGGCACGAACCTGCCCTGCTGAGGAGTTGCTGGTTCCTCATGTGACCCACTGCTCTTGTGAGGATTCAGCTGTGTGGGGGGAGAACACAAACACTGCCCAGCCCAAGTTTATGCTTTTGCCATTTCCTATTTGCCACCGTGATTTTGTATCCACTCTGTGTGCAGTAGTGGCAACTGTGATTTCAGTTGCGCTCCTTGGATACATTTAAATTGCTCTAAGAGGTCTATTTTACATTTTCAAGTAATTCTTGTGATTTTTATTGCTTGTCTTAATTATAGGTTGCAGTGAAGGGCCTAGATGGTGGCCAGACACCACACAAAGGTATTAGATGGATCATTGTGACAGGAATTACAAATTCGGAGGTACAGGGGCCTGTCATACCTTCCATGGAGAAAAAGGTACCTTTAGTGGTGAATTTCAGGATGTAGGAAGACACTTCACTGCAGATGTTCCACCTGAAATGCAAACTGTGAACAAAAAAACCCTCTTCCTACCGTAGCAATTCCTGCTCCTCCTGGGGGTGTATTTGCTGGGATAGCCTTTCCCAGTGACTCTAGCTGGATGGATGGCTTGTAATTCCAGTAGATGCTGGACCAGAAGGGTCAGGACACTGCTCTGTACTGTGATATGTGCACCTGAAAAACAAACTCATGTAAGGTGTGGACACAGGGTGGGGACACTGCAAAGAAGATGAATATCCAACTGACCTGCTGGACATCCTAAATAGGCTGGGTGTGTGCCATGGAATTTTGGAGGAAAATAGGAGTCAGTCCATCCTCAAACAGAGACCTTTCAAAACTATATGTCCACGTGTGAGGAGGTGTATGTTCCACACAGATCCTTTGACTCTGGGTAGAGTCTTTGTAAATTTCATTTATTTGAAATTGACTTCTGGTTGGTTTATTTGTTTGCAAATCAGCTTGGGGTGGCAGGAGGGCCAAAGCCAGGAAGCCGAAACCAGCTGGTCTTCCCAGAGGAAGGCCCTCCATGCGCGTGCCAGCAATCTGGTAAGCCTACAAAATAACAAAGGTGACAGGACGAGCTGAGTCTGGAATTCCTGGATGGAAGGAGCTTGACTGAACCAGTGGATCAGTTTAAAACAAAGGAGGTGGCCTTCCTTTATCCAGGACACTCTGGAAGGAGACCAGTAGGTTTCAAAAGGATTTAGACATAAAGCTCCTCTGTGGATTCTGCAATGAGGAGGGAAGGGTTTGTGCCCTCTGACGTTTTGTTTAGTCTCTTCTCCAGGAATTCTCTCAGTGTAGACTATTGTATGTATGAGCCTGTGTGGCTTCATTGTAAAACATTCATGTTTATACTGCTCAAACTCTGAGTTCCATTGGAGATAATTTGTTTGTTTATTTATTTAGCTAGTTTCTGTATTTTTTTCTCTCTGAATTGTGGTATTAATAATGTTTCAAGTACATATTTGGTTTTGGAAAAATGTCTGTTAGTTTAAAGTCCGCATTAAATATTATCTAGATTATGTTGCTTCTTTTAAATTTTCAGCCTGGTTTAGAATTTTAGAAACAAAACCCAATTAGGATTATTAAGGATTTTATTTGGTAACTTATTTATAAGAGGTTATTTGTATCTGAAATGTTTTCAAGGAAACATGACGTGTTTTCCCTTCCAAGCAGAAATCTTAGTTTAAGACTTACAGGAGCAACTTTTTCATACATGAAAGCTTTATACTCTCATTTAGGTGACTAATACAGCTCTGTTGCTATTTCTCATTTTGTCATTGAGTCAGCCAGTGAATGCCATGAATCCATGGTATGTAATATAGTTAATGCATAATATATATGGGCAATGAAAGGTCTTTGTCATATAGTATAAGGTCACCATCATTAATTTTCAAATTATAAAAAGGGATTTGCTGTTTTGTGATCATCATTATTGCAATATAATGTGTTGTGGATTCTGCCTGCACATAGAATGAACTGTGATCTTAATTAGAACTTTGACAAGCCTACTCCGATAAAATGATGAGATTATTCGTAATTGATGTCACAATCAATTACCAGTTAGTTCATCATGAATCTACTAACAGGTCTAGCCTTGGTGCTGGCCCCAGGATGTTGATGAGTGTGTGGCTGCCCTGTTCATGCTGTTACTGCGACAGGAGGGCAGATTTTCAGTCAACATCCTAATGACCTCTTTTGAAGTCTATTAAATTAATGACCCTGTCACATTGGTCTAACCTCTTACATCTTCATTTTGGATTTTTTGTTGCAAACCATTGGTTTTCGAGCACATGATAGAACAGATACTTTGGAGCACTCCCTCTCATCCCTCCAAACCTGGCAGTGTGTCTTACTGGATTCCCTAAAAAATCAGTTCATTTACACAGTGATGAAACGCAGAGCTCAGAAATCAGCAAATGTGGTGGTGTAAGGCAAACTGAGCTGCTCACCATTCTGTTCTGTTCCCTTTTTGACATTTCAATCTTGCTTAACCACAGGTGCCTAAAGGACATGTTTGGTTAGAAGGTGACAACCTCAGGAATTCCACAGATTCCAGGTGCTACGGACCTGTTCCTTACGGGCTGATAAGAGGACGCATTTGTCTGAAGGTATCTCTATTTACAGTATCTAAAAGTAGTGCATCAGTGCATTTTTAATGGCTGGGTGTTAGGTATGGAAAATTGCCTCCTTAACTGCCTGGCCAAAGCAGATGGAAAGGAAAGCCACTTGCTGTGAAAGGATAACTCATCCATGGTGTCTTTTGGAGGGAGGACCTGTGAGCAGCACCGAGCACTGAGCACTCACTGCCCTGAAAGCTGAATGAGTTATTTCACAGGCAAATCCAGACCTGGTAAAAAACATCCACCCTACTGCACAGACGTACCTTCCATCCTTAGACTGATCCTTGCCTCTGCAAAGTGGTGCTGTATAAACCACCATGGTTCCTTCTCCTGTTCCAATAACTCTGCAGTTTTATGCCACGCTAAATTACTTTTTATATTATCTGTGTTATTAATTTACTCTTCTACCAAAAAGGAGAAACCAGCACAACCTCCTCTCAATAAAAAGTTTAATCTAAGAAAGAAGGGTGTGTGTATTACAGACTTTGGCACCTGCTTTTAGAAAGCTGGATTTAAAATTGTTCAATCAGACCAATAAAAAAAGGTTTCCTCTATTATTTCAACACATCCACAAAAACCATAATTTAACAAGTGCACAGGGAAGATCAGATCTTTCCAATTTAACAGGCTTATATTCTTAATTTACAGTATTTATGAACACAGTTTGGGACTTGCTAACTTAACAAAACCCCCAACCTTGCAGCTATTGAGCACAATCAGTAATGGCTTTAATAAACCTCAGCCATGTCCCCCTCAGCCCTGCTGCCAAGTTTTGTCTGACCTCTGTTCTTCCTGGCCAGCGTTTGCTCCAGCTCTTCCCTGGTGTTTACTGAGGGCTCTCTGTCCCTTCCCTGCCCTGTTTGTACACCAGAGGGAAAAATGCTGATTCCAGACAGGGCTGTTTTCATGACCCCAAGTTTTAGCTGGGATTATTAACTGCTAAGATACAAATGGTGGTAATTACTAATCTGACTGAGAAAAGAGTTCTCCAAACTGCCCTTTGCTGCTGGAAGGGGACTGTTGGCAAAGAGTGTACATACCAGGAACCTGTGGACGGGGACAGCCATAATCAGTCTCAGGATCTCTCCACAAGCAGTAGATTTGTGTCCAGCTTGTGCCCCAACAAGGAAGGTGTTTGAGAGACTTTATTGAACTCTGTGAAATGAGTGGAACTTACACACAGATAATGTGTGCAATAATACTGAAGTGCTGCTTTAGGACTCCAGAACACTGACTGTTAAAAGAGATAGTCAGCAATCGTTTGATACTTAATCAGCATAATTATTTAACCAGCTTTTACTGCTGTTGTTCTACGATGGTGCATAGAGTAGTGATTATTCTTGTTTTCATGAGATTTAAGTATATGGTGCTTAACAAAAACAAAAGTGAGTTTAGTCTTCAAGTGAGTGTTTCTAGTTTGGGTGGTTTATGGTGATTCACATCAGAGTGCAGTGGTCTTGGTACTGTGTTGCTGTGAAAGGCAGCAGGAATCAGTCTGCACGATGGGGGATAAACTTGAGACCACTGGCCAAAAAAACCTGTGTGTGCTTTCAGTGCAGAGTCTGGAGCTTTGGCTTCTCCTTCGTGAAACACTTTTTTACTGCCTTCAGAATGGAAGCTTTTGTGGCTTTATCATCCAGTGGATTTTGGAGGAGCAGATGCCTTTCAGTGCTAAGTTACATTTCTAGGAACGGGTGCAAACAAACCCAAGGCTAATTTGGAAGTAATTTCACGGATTCCAGCAGAAGAGAGTGAGCTGAGCCAACCTGAGTTTGTCTGGGCAGCCTGTCCTTGGCAGAACATAAATGTTTGCCTGTGAAGTTTAGACAGAAGATTCTCAGCCACTGTTGGTGCACCAGATTTACCCCCCAGGGAAATCACAGTATGTGATCATCTTTGCTCCTTTCCCTCCGTGCCACCGTGTCCGCTGCCCCTCCAAGAGCCAAGTCCATTCCCTGAGGGGCTGCTGAAATCAAAGCAGCTGCAAATTCAGTAAAAGCACTGGCAGTCCCACTCTGACAGAGCTCAAGTTCGTCCTGTCCTAGGTAGGATATCCTGTGCGTTCCCTGGATTTAGGCTCCATGTCAAAACCAGACCTGCAGTGTATCTATCTTCAAAAGAGCTAGTTAGCCCCATTTATGCCCCATCCATCAGATCAGATCTATCTATGTAGGCCAAACCAAAGAGGCCAAGTAGCTGCTAATTGGAATAGCCAGTCTGAATGAACAAGTCACAGTCAACTTCTGTCATAACTTTAAAGGACTTGGGAATTACGACACAGTGGCAGGTCTTTGTTTCACAGAGGAAGGGTTTCCATCTCGTTTCCAGCCATGAGTATTTTTTCTCAGGTTCTCCCTGCAGGCAGAGTACATAAAACACCATTTTCCTTCTAACTCTACCACTGAGATTACTGTGATGAATTTGAAGCTAAATTGTCAAAGCAGCATTTAAAGCAAAGTTGATTCCTTTCACTGCAAGAAAGTCAAATTGCAATAGGTGCAATTTGAGTTGCCTGAAAGGAGATTTGTGCTGCAGTGAATGGCCTAACAAACTTCCTTCTCCAGGCCTTTACTCGGATCAGCTTAGATTTGTAATAGGGGATATTTCTATTTCCTTTTACTTCTGTTTGCCTTCGAGGCCAAACAAAGACTCGACACCCAGCCTGCAGCCAGCACAGGCCCTCTGGACAGCCTTGAGTTCCACGGCTTTGCTTCTAACCAAGATCACAAATATCCTTCTGTTGCTGGTTTGTATCTATTTGTGTGGACCTTAAAATAGCTCCCTGGCTGATCTGCACAGACAGGAGGTGTTACCTCTCTGGTTTTGTGTAGCAGCAGATGTTCCTCGTGCTCTTCCCTCCCTGCACGTGCCAAGCCCACAGGTATTCTCTGAGGTCCTTGCCACAAGGGAGCTTTGAGCCTTTTCCTGATCCACAGGTCCTGAGAGTGACTCACATCCTTCTGCCTCCCCCAGGGCCCAGCCCAGCTGAGCACAGGGAGCTTCCAGCAGTGCCCAGTCCCAGGCTGCAGGAACGATGCTGTATCCTGCCATTCCCGTCCTTAACTCTCTCTCTCTCTGCCCCTTCTGTCATGGTCTTCAGTGCTGGGGATGAATCACAGGGTTAGAAATAATTGAACCCTGGCACTGGGCTTCCTCTTTGAAATGAGAAAATTCCTTCCTCACTCCACACAGAAAGCAGGAAAGGGTCCTGTGCTGGGGCTGTTCCATGAACTCAGTCACAGAGTAGGTGGCTGTTCCTGGACAGAGACTGTGTTCCTTCCTGGAGATCAAATCCTGAGGAAAAGTGAGCAAGAGAAACATTTCTCTGACAGGTGCTGTGGGAACAAGGAGCATCATCCTTCTCTGTCTAGGCTGCTTCACCTTGGGCAGGGGCTGTGAAGTTTTTATGGGATTGGAGCCACAGAGGGCATTCATTCTTCAGCAGCATCTTTCCCTTCTTCCTGCTGATCCCCTCGTGCCACCTTTGAAAGGGGGTGTGAAGAGACACAGGCAAGGGAGGCAAAGGACAAAGTGTAAAAGAACGTCCTTGGTTTCCTTTTCTTTTTTTTGCATCCAAGACCATCCTACCTGTAATTAGTGAACATCCAGAGCCAAGTACTCCTGGGAGCCCTCAGTATTATGAACAGCTCTGCAGTTATTTTGGGGAGAAGCTGCTTTGTCGTTGGTCAGCATCATTCTCTGACACTTGTGCTTGGTCATGAGTTGTGTTCTTTTGTAAATAACTGTCCCCTTCTCAGAGGAGCCCCTTGGTCAAGAGCCCTGCTGGTGGCAGGGACTCCACCCCTTTATACCTCTTTGCATTGCCTGTAGATTTTTTTTTTTTCCCTCCCAGGGTTTGGTGTTTGCAGTTCAAAGGCTCATCTTGAAAATACAAATGTCCACCTCAGCAGTGGCAGGTCCTTGTGCAGGGTGTTCTTTTCTCGCCCTGATGGGTCAAAAAATATGTCCTTTATTGTTTAAGTCATGAAGAAGTTTACAAGCCAAAAAAACGTGGAATTTGAAAGATATTTTTTAGGAACATATTTATTTTCAAGTTTCACTGCTGAAAACAGCAGTGAAATTGGTGAGGCTTTCCACAGCAAAGCATGCCCTGTATAAATTAGTGTGTATATATTATAAATCATTATGGAATGATTCCTTGCGATACACAGGATTTATTACTCCCTCTAAGAGAAGCACACAGGTGAGGAAAGTTCCTTACCCTGTCAGCCAAAGAGGTAAAAAAATACGCTGTTAATGAAACAATAACAACAATAACAAATGAAAACTCAGAACTTTTGAGTTGTAATTAAAATCTCCTGTATTTTATTTTACAGCTTTGGCCTCTGAATGACTTTGGATTTCTCCGTGCAAGCCCCAACGGCCACCGATTCCTCGACGATTGAAAGATTTAAGTTACTCTTGCCGGTTTTCGCAATATTTTCTACTAAAATTAATGGAACTATTTTTGTTTAGAATAAACACAAATATTACTTGACAAAAAAATGTCTCTTTCTGAGATTACATCTGACCTGAAAGTGGGAATGATACACCGCTGTCATCAGCAACAATGACGGGCTTCTTTCTCTGCTTCCCCTGGTGAGCCACAGTGAGTGCTTGGGTTTATTGGACAGTTTTGGGTTTTTACCACGAGCCAAGGTTAGCACTGACTGTTACCAAGCCTGTTCATGTGTGAGCCTCTGCCCCTCCTTCCTGGGCTCGAGTCCTTTGGGGGGGATTTAGAGAAGTTAAATATTTACCTTATAAATAGAAAATGTTCCTGTTTCCCATTACTGCACTTCGCTCTTCATTGTCTTCCAGGCATTCTCACATTTATGCCTCCTGATTGACTTTTGTCATCTGAGCTGTGGAAAGGATTTATCCTCAGTGGAAGGGCCCGAGGGACAGCTGATAGAGGCTGAAAGGGGAAGATCTGCTCTGTTGTTTGCTGGAAAAGAAACGCTGTTTAGATCACGAGATACATTCCAGTGGTCCAGAACTCGGCTGTTCTGGTTTGGGGGTGTTTAGTAAGGAGCTCTTTGGCTGCACAACCAACACCAATGCTCCCATCTGCAGATCTGTGTCAGATCTGTCATTTTTGAGCCTGAACATCCTTGTTCTTGTAGTGCCCCACCTTTTCTTAATGTGGGTTTCTTCAGCAGATGCTGCCACTCATTTGTCCAGTCTTTTGCAAAGTTTGTAACAGTTAATGAGCTGCTTTTAAACAGTCACTGAAGGATCTCGATAACGAGCGAACAGGTGTCACAGCAAACCAGAGACACGTCTTTGGTTTCACTCTTGAAGACACTGTAACTCCCCCCACACCGACAGGACAGAGTGTAGAGCTGTTCATCTGCCAAAAGAAACAAAAGAGCCTTCAGTGCTCGGGAAGAATCAAGGATTTATTTTGGATTTTCGTCACAAAGCCGCTCTTAGTTACAAATAACCTCCCACTGCTGGGTTGTAAATATGGCACAGTACCTGTGCTACCATCTGTAGCTCGAAAAATGACTGTACACCAAACAACCAGGGTCAGTGGAGTCTCTTTAAAAAAAACCCTCAGTGATAACAAGGTGCACATCAGAGAGACAGACAGATGTTAAAAATAAAAACTAAGGGTTGTCATACATATGACAGGTCAAGGGTGCTTCCAAAACAGACAAAAAATCAGCCCTTCATTCAAGAAAATGAGAAAAAACAGAGTAATAAGAAGGATGGAAATAACAGGGATAAAAAAGAACCTGTATGGAACCATCTGCATTCTCCCATCACAGAAAGAGCAAGAAGATGCTCAAGAGGCCTGGGAAGAATCCAATGACTCAATTATGCTACAAAAGGAGATGTAGGTGAAAAGTGGTCCTGCAGGTGAGGGTGGGGGCAGGAGATGGAGCAGGAATGTAAAACAAGTGTCACAGGAAGTTTAAGTTCCAATTCAGGTCATCTCAGAGAGCAAGACAGCTTCATCTGAGGAAATAACAGAAAAAGCAGAATTTACAGTAAGACAACAATGGTGTAAAATACAGAAAAAACAGAGCACATTTGCAGTGACAGTGAAAGGGGAGCAGAGTAAGGCACATTCATACCTTCATTCCAGGACATGTCCTCGAGGTAAACTTGTTCATGAAGAGGCCATTCTTTTGTCAGGTTATCTGCTGTAAAGCAAACGTGACAGTGGTCAACATACAGGCCCTTATTTCTTTCTCATAAATTAGTATTTTTATATCCCTGGGACTCAATCTGGTCACTACTAGAGAGTCACACCCAGACACAGTATCAGTTAAAAGTGCAGTTCTCTAAACCTGTCAACGGAGTTACAAGTGGAGCCATAAAAGGTAATATTTAAAAAGCGAAAGACATCACCAAAAACCAACTGACTGTTCTGTTTTCAACTGAAATGTACATTAGACATCCCTGAGAATGAGCCTCATCTAAATTAGTGTTGATAAAGGTGATTAAAACAAGTGAGACACGTTGGGAATGATGGCAGAATCAGCACAGCCTCTTTGATTTACCTCTGCTGAACACCTGTAAGGAAAAGGTTACAGTGAAAAGAACGAAAATTAACCCGCTCAGACCCAATACTTTACTGCTGTCAAAAGAAAGGGGAAAGAGCTGCCTACCTTTGGCTAGGGCAGGAAACCTCCCAGGGTTTCCTATTTGGAATTCATGAAGGATTTCACTCCGAACAACTGTTATGGGGAGTGTTTGGACAATGCTCTCAGGCACAGGGTGTGACTCCTGGGAGTGTCCTGTGCAGGGCCAGGAGTTGGACTCGATGATATTCTGATGGGTCCCTTCCAACTCAGCATATTCTGTGATTCTGTGAAGTCTGCAAATCTTACTGGTTATCTCAAAAGATGTAAGTTTTCAATTTGTACCCTTGGCTTCGCACACAATCCTGGAAACGCTCTTGCCAGGAAGTTTTGCACACTGCATTTATTTGCCTGTCTGGTTCAAGCAGAGAAACGTATTTTCCAGAGTTGGACGAAGCTGTTTTTATTTTCTAATTGTAGTAAATACATTACCCAGTCTGACACACCTTAAGACAACAAAACCAGATGTGGCCACTTATTTAAAAGCAGAGGCACAGCCAGGTAGGAGTCTGGGGAGCTCACAAGCAGAACACCCAACCTAATGGCTCTCACAGTGACTCCTGTTTCTTGTGCCCTTCCTCATTTCACCTACACCACTGTTACTGCAAGCACAACTCCCTCCTCAGGGTTCTCTGAAGTGAACTGGTGTCCCCTTTTCACTCCTTTGCCAGAGCAGGTTATTTGAGACCGGCCTTGTCCCCACTACCGAGTTATGGGCTGGCTTACAGGTGGCATCAGCTCAGGCTGCAGAACTCTGTGCACGGAGCTGTGCCCTCTGAAACACATCCCTGGACACCCAGGGGAAAAACGTGGAGAGACCTGCCCGTGCACCACGACTCCTGAACAGCCTCAATTCCCCAGCAGCGCAGCCCGCCCGGCTTTGCCACCTCTTGGATTTGTCTGACAACAAGAGGCCGAAAGGATTCTGCAGCTCCATTGTCCCAGCTGCAGGATCTCAGAAAACACTGGCAGGCTCATCAGAGAGGTTTATGAGCCTGCAATTCAAAGAGATTAAAAGGGGAAATCTACTGAGATTCTTTCAGGCCACAGAACAACATTAAATAACTATTAGCAGCTTGGTTCAGTAAAGCTTTACCAGAGCCCTTGCTGGGTCATTCAGGAATTGTAAAAGAGGAAAGGTATTTAAGTTTCACTTGAGGATACAATAAATATTTCTTGGGCTATTTGAGGCTGAGTTTTAGGGAAAGGGTTGCAAGCAGTAAATGGAAATGTAAGCCCTTTAACAGTTTATGGTAATAGTAAAAATAGTCATAATACTTGAAAGATTTTTCTAGCTCTTTATTCCTAGGAGGTGGTTTTTTTTCAAACCAAACAAATAATTAAAGAAGTTCAAGATCTGTAGTCAGTCAAATATCATTCATAGTGTTTGCTCAGCATCAAAATCACCACAGTATTCAAAACCTGTATGTTTTCAGAAGTAAATTCTTTCTAAAGGCGTTTCAGTTACTTAACAATTATTTAAGTTTGAGTCTTTTGACTTAAAATAATTACGTATTAATTAATTTGAAACAAAAACAAAGTCACATGTTAAGGATTTTCATAACAAAAATACAGAAATACCAAAAAAAAAAATACTGCTTTACATGTAGCAGATGAGATTTAACTCCAGAGAGTTAAAGGCCTGTGCTCCAGCTGAGGGTCTACAGGGTCTTTAAGGTCCCTTCCAGGCCATTCTATGATTTATGGCCATCTGTGATCGTCATCCTGTGAAAACATATTATCCTTCACAGAACCTCACTGGAGCCACACATGGGAACAAACCCCAGATTCTGAACTTTTTCCACACAAAATCATACACAGAGCAACTGGTTTTAGTGTCAATCCCGTTACTAGCTTAGAATTATTTGCTACATTTATCATCAGAAATTAATCCAAGTCGCCAATTCACTGATTTAACTTTGTGACCTTTCTGCTAATCGTTCAGTCATTAATTAATAATTAAAACATAAAAATCAATCATTAATAATTAAAACACAAAATTAACTCCTATTATTATCTTAACAACGGGATTGTTTAGATCAGCTCCTCTGTACAGAAGCCAACAAAAATCCCCAAAAGTTTAGGGGCTGCTCCTCAAAGGGACCTGGACAGGATGCAGGGGAGGAGCTGTGTCCCAAAAGCTTCCAGGGTTCAGGTGACTTCTAATATGAAACTGTAAAACAGGGTTTTTCCAACTCACTGCAAACCTTTTGGTAATTATTAATGTCAACCTTGATTTTAACTGCATATTCATCTTTTTTAAATGGGACACCGAGCAAAGAATGGAAAAATCTGAGAAGAGAATCTGTTGACAAAGAAGTCCATTCTGAACAGGTAAAATTGTCATGCAGCTTTTCTTCCATCCTCCAAATTTTTCACAGGGACTGCAAGCAAAAGATTCCCCACTATAATTTTGAGATGACAAAACAGTGAATTGGAAAAGTTTTCACACCTACAGAGAGGCAGTTCTCCCAAGATTTCCAGATCAGAAACACTTGGATAAATATTTGAGCCAAACCTCTACACAGTTTGTGGTTTGTCCCTTCCCATTTAATACTCTGGCCTGAAGGCACAAAAAAATTAGGAGATTATTGGGAAACCTTCAGAGAAAAGCAGTATTAAGATATAAAAGCACATTCACTTGTTACTCTGAACAATTCAAACAAGAAGAAAATGAAAACCATAGAGCCCCGCAGAATTCCAGCTTCTTGGAACTTCTGAATTTTCTGAGCCAGGACATTAAGATTTAGTCAGTCTGGCACAAGAAGGTCCATACAAATAAACAATCTGTGAAATGGGGAAAAGACTCCTGTGCAAAGAGCTGATGGGCACACACACACAGAGCCATCCTTCAGATCCTGCTCCTGAGGCTTCCTTTGCATCTTCCCAACTTGCTGTAATCTCTCTCTCATCACTATTCCCCTTAGCTGCTGCCTCCATCCCTTTGTTTCCCCGAGCTTTTATGGCAGTGTCTACGAATTTGTCTAGAATCCTGACTTCAGAGGCAGCTTGACAGGCATTCAAGGAGCTAGAAATTTATTTCCCCGTCATTTTGCTGCCAGGGAACATGCTGGAAAGAATGCAGGGACGCTGCACGTGTGTGTTATGTGATGTGTGGCTCAGTCTGGAACACTGGGTCTCTCTTGTGTTAAAACACATCTAGCCCATCGACATCCCATTACCAAACACTGGTTTTCTTTTTTTATTAACTAAAAAAGTCTCTTGCAAAGAATCTCGAGATGGTTTTTGGAGAGCTCATCTGGATGCAAAAGGATCTCAGAAAATGCAGATAATCTTCAGGTTGCTCTAGAATAAGTTTTGTCAAAACTAATTTATGGCAATGATGCCCTTAAATTCCAAGGGAAAACAAACTAATTGATTAAAATCTTGATGTAGCTCTACTTCATGGATTAATCTGAGCCCAGCAAAATGGAACTTCATAGCCTGGATTTAAGCATTAGGTACAACTCCCTAGATACGGAAAAGACTCCTAACTCATCTCTAATTTCTTTTTTCCCAAGAAATGTACAAGTTGTGAAAACTGTACAAAGCCAATATCACAATGCTAAGAGTACAGTAGGATGAGAGCACTGGGCAGCAGAAATTCCTGTCCTGGCATCACATTCAGGCATTTAAAAGAAAATAACCGAGATGAAAAAATTATCCAAGTCTGATCTTAATACTGCTGACACAACAAATTTGCACAAGATCGCATTTTTTTCCCCATTCTTCTAAAATATTTATTCAACAGCTCTGTTGAACAAGCCCTCCCCCCCTCTTTTCCCAAACCCACCCAAAGTCTGGAGTGGGAGACGATTGAGCTGGGGAGCTGCTACTGTGGAAATACGATTCTCTGCCCCTCTCTTTCTCCCGCAGCGATGCATATCTGCCACAGTGACTACGGCTTTGTGTCCCCACGCCCTGGTCTCGGCGGCGGCGGGGGAGTTAAAAACCAGCACAAGAGAGGAAGGGTCTGATGGTGTGCCAACGTACAATGGCAGGGAATTCAATAACAAGCTGCAGAGACAGTTGGGGCTTTTATCAGACACGTTCAGAAGTGGTGGTGGCTCCACGTCAATGCCGGGCCGGAGTGTGCTGCTGCCGAGCGCGACCGAGTGTTTTCCCCACGGGCAAGACACTATTATTGACTCCCCCCATTACCATGGAGGGTGGATATACATTTATTGAAGGTTCTAATGGAAGGCTGAGGGACTCCTATCCCGAGGCCAGAGCAGAAAGACAGCCTATCACTTCATGTAATGGTAGCCCATGTGTGACAGACCTGACCTACATTTCCCCCCTTTCTTTCTCACAACAGCCTGTCACTGTTTTTAAGAAGCTATTTTCTGAGAGGTATAAAAAGAAATGCGTGCTGGAGCTGCCTAGTTAATGTGTTATATTGGAATATTATTTATAAACCTGCTTTAAAAGGACTAGTTTGGACTACAAATGAATGGAAGCTACTGCAACACACACACACAACGAGAAAGAACGAGTCCTAACGATTCTGAAGTGGTTATCAACCCCTACACAGTGAACGCTGGGCACAAATGGATTAATACATACCCAAGATACTGCAGCAAAATGCAGTGTGCAAGGCTTAAAAGTAAGAACAATTAAAGAAGCTACCTTAATAAAATAAAAAGGGCTAAGGCTCTGCAATTGGTATAAATTTCATAATAATTCAAGCTATTAGGAATAATGCCCCCTAACGTTCTGCTGGAAGCCGTTCAGTGGTTTCAGCAGCTGATGTATGTGGAGCAAGAGCTATAAATAATGGATCCACGCCTGAAAGTAGGACAGGAGCGAAAGAAAAACATTTGGTTCAGCACTAAACCAGCATTTTAAAATACCATCTCAACTACCACTCCCAGACCCTGCTTATTTAAAGAGCCGCTGCCACCGCAGCCACTCCTTGGCAGGAACCTACCACGCCGCTGCAGGTCATACTCTTTTTTTGTCTCCTCGTTCCCCAGAATTTTCCACGCCTGATCGACTTCGATGAACCGCTGCACGCGCTGCTCCGCTTCTCCTGCCGGCACATCTGCCTCCTGCTTGTCTGGGTGATACTGCCAATCAAAGGGGAAAGAGAGGGGGGGGGGGGGGGGGGGGGAAAAAAAAAAAAAAAAAAAAAAAAGATGAAAAAGTTGAGGGGAGTGGAAGTGAGGAGGGGTGGGAGAGCAGCGATCAATAATGCATTTGATACTCAGTTAAAAGGACAGAGGAAAGGAGAAGGTCTGGGCTGAGGTGCCGAAGGAAGGGGGACGGCGGCGCCGGGCACGAGAGGGAGCTGCCAATTCAATCAGCCCACTGGAATGGCCGCCGAACCACCGGTGGCACAAATGTCACCACGAGCACTGGCGGCATTTTTTCTGGATAATTTGCTGATGGAATCGCTGGTCTTATGGGCAATTTACCTGCAGAGAGTGGCTACCACAAACAGAAATGGGTACCTGCAGAGGACCACGACTCGGGAGCAAGAGGAGGTGCTGGGAGCTGTTGTAACCACGACACAGAGCTGGTTTAAACAAACCCACCAGTGTTTAGTTAAGGCTGTTACAGATCCCCTGAATGCTGGATTACATGTGCCTAGCTTTTTTTTCTTTTTTTTTTGTGATTTAAACGGTAAATAAAATATACATGATCAAATATAATTTATATTACATGTAATTTTACTTTTGAAAACGCGCTTCAACATCTTTTAATTTCTTCCGGTTCGGTGAATCAATAGCCCTTCCAAATATTTAAAGTCATGGATCACTGCTTACAGAATTGTGTCATTTTAGTTAAGAAATGGTTATTCAAGGACATGGCTGCAAGAAATCCCACGTTAAACAGGCAATAATAATTAAAGTGGTAACACATTTTCTTTACCATTTGTTCTGAGCAGAACCCTCTGACTTGTGGTTCAAATGTCTACTGAAAAGGAACCCTCAAAGCTCCATCTTCCCGTAGCTTTATTTCAATCCCAGTAATCTTTTTTTTTTTTTTTGATATTTTAAATTGCTCAGTATAAGTGATGGACCAAGAGGAAAGAGCATTAAAAATGAGATAGCTGCAATATAATCACGCCTATCAGCTGATAACTGTGCTATAAACCAAGATATCCCTTATTCTGGAGCTGCCCTTTATACCACGACCAGTTGGGGCACTGAAACTTAGAACACCTGTTCTACAAGTGTTGAAGCAGATTTCTGATTAAATGAATTTCTTTCTTTTGGTTCGTAATGAATTTTGGAAAGGAAAGAAGAGAGGACCAATATCCTGTGTGCTTGAGAAAATCCAAAATGTGAAAGGACAAATGTGAAAGGGACCTACTAATTAAAGCACATTTCTATGTCTATCTATTTGTCTCCATTTTGGTCTGGAAGCTTTCTGAATTTATTTGCTCTTTCCTCTGTTGGACTTTTTCCATTATTACCATCTAATGCCTTTAGCAGACTACATCTACACTAAGAAAAAAATCCTTAAACCTCAGCTATTTTACTCTAATCCTCCTCTTTTTTTTTTTAATCCCAGTGATCCCATTTCATCTGAATTTGTTCTGTACCTGCTCTTACTGCCTCTCTTTTCCTACTCTCCAGCTCGCTGATCGAGGATGATTGTTTCTAGCAAAAATCCAGTCTTGGTTCGACTTCCCCTGCCCTTCTTTCCTCTCCAAGACAACCAGTGAGGTGTCCTCTCTCCAGCTGTTTCAGACCCCAGCTCAGACACACAGGACTTCTTCCCAAAGTGGATGAAGTTCAGAGGGGGCAGCCAAATGTCCTCTGTTACCCCTTCAGATGTTTAATCTCTTCCCTCCCTCTTGGCCACCACGTTCTTGCTTCTGGTCCTGCTCCATCTGCCCCCACAGCAGCTGCCTCAGCAGAGCCAGGGGTTTGCTCTGGTGTTGGGAAAGGTGAGATATGATGGATATTCCCTGTCTCCTCCCCTTTTCCCATTCAGCCTGATATTTCTGGGTTAATCTCAGCCGCCACCACGCACAAGCTCAGTAATGAAAGCAGACAGGCCTGTTTTCTACTCGACCTGCCTCCTCCTACTCACTCTGAGCTCCTGCTCATCTCCCCCTCCATGCAGCCAGTTGTAAGTTTTTCACTCAAAATGTTAGAGCCCCTCCCGTGTCTCCTGCAATATCCCTATTGTTATTTAATAGGACTTTATGGAAATAACAAAGGATCTCTTCCCAAGTCCAACAGAGGGGAGGGAAAAGGAAGAAGGCTGGAGATATATGCCCAAGCTATTTTTTCCTTCATTATACCTGTACTAGAAGTAATTAGCTAACTGTCCTCCATTACTAAAGACTGTCTGGAATTTATATCACTTCACATCATACATCACTTCATATAATATGATGCTTTGCAGTTACTGGGAATGTTAAAAAATAGACTGATTGATAATGGAAATATATTAGTTTATCTGTTAACTATAAAAAATTACCTTGCACACACAATACTACTACTCCCTCCCCTGATGTTTATCTCAAACGTCACATTGTCACAGCATTCCTTGAGGACTCTGGTTCTTGGTCCAAGAGTTATTCAACACCAGATTCTTGGGGTTTTCAACTGCTTAAGCTGTTGAAATCACCAAAAAAACAAAAATCTGAAAACCTTCAAGTCCAAAATTTGAAAACCTTGAAGGTCAAAGCTCAAAGGAAAAGCACACTTTGAACAGTATCTGTTGGAGACTTGGCGAAACGGGCAATGTTTTCTTTGGGAAACAGGAGAGGCAGGCTACCACAAACTCAATTACAGTATCATTATGGGAGCTTTATCAAACAACTGCATTCAACTGTCTTGATTTTTAATGTACATCGAACTGTCCTTCTCAGCAGGCTGGATACAGTGAGAAACAAGGTATCACCTGGCAAACATACTCTAAAAAAAAAAACAGATACAGTGTCAGTTCATAGTTCTACAAGTATTGGAAAAGTTAGAAATTTTTCATGGAAAACTTTTTAGGTAAATTAATTCTATTTCATCATGCTCATCTACTGCCTTTGATACCTGCAACTGAGTAAAGAACCAGCAAGTAAACAAACCTTCTCTGTCTCAGAAAAAAGGTGTTAATGTTGTTACATTCAAATAATTAAAAGTGCAGACTCTATAAAAATGCCTTGACTTCCAGAACATCTATTTTATTTATGATATTGTTACTTGTACACTGTCCACACTTGATTCCAAAGGTATGGGAAGGTGAATACTGAACACTGTCTTTTTGTGGAGAGAGAGAGAGAGAGAGAGAGGAAAATTGAGTGTAAGCACAGAGAATGTTGGCCTACTGTACAATTTTGACTTCTGAAATTCTTTAGAGCAGCTGTTGATTTCTTCGATATTTACAGATGTGGTGACGTGAGCAGTTCAGGGAGTTTTGTGTGCACAAGTATTTGGAACACACTGTGGCACATTCAACTGCTCCGCTCTGCGTTCCTGCCTGCTTTATACTCCGTGGAGTTTGGACCCTCCTGCACTTCAGGAACTGGTAAAAAAAAAAAAATCAAGCTTTTTTTTGTAAGTAACAAAATCAGTGACAGATCAACAGGCCCTAGGAACTCTCACACCGCAGGATGAGGAACTGGCAGAGCTCTGGCTGAGCAGCTCCAGCCCCGCAGTGACGCGCGAAGGTCCCCATCCTCCTTCCCTAAACTTCGTGCCATAAATCTAACAGGGCTGAGTGATTTTAATCAAATTCAAATTAGCAAGCAGAAACCCTCTAGTTAAATCAATTTAATGTACATTTCTTACTGGTGCTCGTGAACGTATTTCTCTCGGAGGACATTTACGGCGCCCAGTGAGAATCAACTTAATACGGCTTATTGTGGGAGGGGAGGGGGAGGCACAGGGGCAGAGGGGTTACACTAAATCTGTAATCTCTTGCTAAACTGTGGCACACATGATAACCAAACCACTTCACGTAACTGCTTTTACTCATAACATGCCAAACTGAAAGGGCTGATTATTTAGAAGAGGCTGAAAAAGCACTGTCCCTTCTCGACTAGGGCGTTACCGTGGCTGTTTCGCCTTGTGTGTAAAGGATATTTCACTTTAAAGGCCAAAGATGCGCCACATCTCTGATTCCACACGTCAAACCAAGAGGTTTTATTTTCTAGGAAAACTACTATTGCTTCCAAATCTTATCTGACTTATGGAAAAAGTTAAGTAACAACGCTTTCATCTACTGCTTTCATCTACTGTATTGCACAGAGAACTGTAAAACACTTCCTGCTGAAATGACTTGCCTTTTAAGTAAACCTATTTAAAATGTAAACTTTCTACTTTTTCTGACTGAGGAAAGTGAAGGGAGATCAGCTCTATTTTTTTCCCAGGAATAAACTAAGGAGTTCTCTCCACTTTCCACAGCTTTGTCTTTCCTACTTTCCCATATTTTATGCAAAGTTGTCAAGTGTTTGCAGAAATCTTCAGCAGAAAATAAAAACTAATATAAAAAGGATGAACCAGACGTGGCTGCATTAAATCCTTGATCTTCTCTCCTGAGACAACTGTTTTGGAGAAGTACTTTCAGATTTCTAAATTTTCATTATGGGCCTTTTGGATTCTGTCCCCCCACACCCCATTATTAAGGTTCTAAAACTTGAAAGTAAAGAGGGGCACAGAACAACGAGGAAACCATCAGAGCTCAAAAATTCAAAAGTTAGACTATTCTGGACTTACTATCATGAGTCATAAATAGTAGCTAAATAGTCATCAAGTAGCCAGCATTACCAACAGTTACAGCACAGTAAATTTCTAAACTATCTGATTTAATAGAGATTTTTAACTCTGGAATCACCTTGCTAAACTGAAGTGACAAGTTGAGACAAGTCTTGAATTCCTGCTTTATTTCCATAGGGGATGTTGTGCCTACACTGGAATAAGGGAGATGTGCCCCACCTTCCCGAGCAAAGCCAGTGGGAGGATTTTATCAGATGATTACTTAGATCCATCCAAGTAGTTGTGTTTTGGATGGAAGTGCATTTAATGGCTAAACCTAAGCTTTAAATAAGAATAAATGATAAAATATTATCACTCAAATTAACTTGTATCTCCCTTTCTCCATGTAAGGCATCTCACTAAAAAGCACTTTTAGAAATCAGTATTTGGAGGTTCAGCCTATTTATTCTTGTATCAAAGCTCAGTATTGAACAGGCAATATATTCAAATTTCAGAATCAGAACTCTCCCCTCAGAGACAATTTGGTTAATAAGTCTAAACTGTTATTTTATTTATGACTCGCTATGATATAAAATTCTTTCAAAGACAAAAGCTGCCTAAGCAAGCAGAACAGAAAGTCTTGGTCTGTTCAAAGTTTATCTACAAACAAGCATGTTGCACTGGGACAAAACGCACAGATCATACCAGAATCAAGTGCATCCTTTTAACAAAGCAACAAGACCAAAATGCCAGAGTTAACACGAAAATAAAAGTATCAAATTGGAAACTATGTTTAAAAACATTTCTCCTGCTTTATCCGACATTTCTACCCTACCAACTGTAATTGTTATTATCTACAGGTTAGGCTAATGAAGGCAGGACAAAAACTGTCAGGTGGTTCTCATCTGACAGAAGCATTCATAGGTCCATGCAAATGTGCCTGTGCACCACAGAGCTCATCACAACACTTCACATCCTATTAAAGAGAAGCTGCAAGACAGCCAACATCGAGAAGAAAAATATTAACCAGCTATTTCCTATTTAACTCCCAACTGATTCTCAATTCTTGTTCCGTTTCCCTGCCTTTAAATAAAATTTACAAAACCACCACGAAATCTGAATAAATTTATTTCCTTAGGAAGGAAACTCCTTTTACCCCTTGCTTACAATATATGTAGCAAATACCAGTTTTTGGTGGGACTTGCCAATAAATCTCACCCCTTGACACAGTGTCTGTTCACACTCAGTTTTTTTGGCTGCTCTGCCACAAATGCCAACAAAGGGACCAATTAATGAAAACTTTCTTGATCCATTCCCAGTGGATGGATGTCCGCCTTGCAGAAGGTACCTTGACAACATCCATCTCGCACAGGCCAAATGGCTGCTCTGTGGTAGCAATTAAGACACCACCAGCCTTGGCGAGGTTTAAACCAGCCACCAAACCCGTGTAGGTCGGAACAAATGCTCACAGAAATCTGCAGAAATTAACTGCTGAACGAGGGCTGGACTGGGTCATATAATTGCATCCATTTCTCTAGTTATTTACAGACTGGCTTGTAAGAAAGCAATTACGAGCCCTAAAACAAAATTCCTTTAAGTGGCCACATGACCACAGCATTTAAGCCACATCTGTGAGTGTCTAAGAAATCAACCACTACTTTAAATAATTTCAAAAGTCAAAATAGTACAGCAGGCTGACAGTCTCTGTGCTTGCACCTCATTTTTCTCTGTCTCCACAAAAAGACAGCGTTCAGTCTTCACCTTCCCAGAACTCTGGTATCAAGTGTGGCCAAATTAGAAATTCATTTATGAAGCCGAAATTTGAATTTTTGGCTAGGCAAATTTTAGAGAAGCACATTTTAGCCACCTGTGATGAGCAAGGGGAAAGGTGGCAAACGTGCACTTGGCCCCCACCCTGCGGCACTCACTGAAAGGTCACAGAACATTTTCCAACTTCACCAGCTGAACTCATAAAATTAGGGCAGGGAGAAAAATTACACTGTTTTACCCCCTCCCCTAAAAAAAAGTATTCTGAAACAGGAAGGGTTTATTTCAGTAAAACAAAGAAGTTTAAACTGAACAAGAAAATTAGTTAATTATGAAAAAAAAAATCTTTGTTTTAAAAATGTAAACATTAAACTTCTATTGCTGGAAGAAGAAGAATTTCTGAACAAAGAGTATTAATTAATTACCAATATATTTATACAAGTGACTGGGGGGAAAACCCACTAATTACCAGTGACTAAATAATTCTGGCATGTTACCTTGCTAGACACTAAGTGGTTTTCCATTTGGAAAGATTTAAGTTTTCAACTGAAAAACTCCTAAACACTACAGTGTAATGGAAAACCAGTGAGGGTGGAACCCTGAAACACTCTGGTGCTGCTCTTAACTTAGAATGATTCTTTAACTTAGAATGACTTTGTTCACCATTTTATCACGTGAGCCAGCAGGAAATCTTACTGCCCAAGTATTTGTCTCTTACTACTCATAAAACCACCATGAGAAAAAAAAAACACAACAGTTTTATTTAAAAATCCAACTATTTGCAGATCACCTCTTACATCTAAAGGGACCTAAACAAACAAAAGGTTACCTGACTTAAGAGCAAGACTTGCACAGAACACAGGGGTTGATGATTTGCTCTACTGAAGGAGATTCAGCATCCCCAGCTTTCCCCAGGCTTCCAGTGGGAGGTGAAATATTCCAGCAATGCCCACTCCCACCCCTGGCTTTACCACAGGCCTGTTTTGCATATAAAGGTCTTGTCTCGTTGCCACCCTGAAGTGACATCACACTCTGGGCTCTGTGGCCTACATGGTCCATCAGGTACTAATTAGAAGGCATGTTCTGTCAACACTTCCCTGCTCTTCTTCTATTAACTGATCATCCTGCCCGGTTAACACAATGCAACACCAGTTCTGAAATCTTCGGGATCCTTTACCTGGGAGAAACAAGGATGGAGGGAAAATACACCCTCCAAAAGGGTCACAAGGCAACTGCACTGGTCCAAGATCTGGAGTGACAATAACACCGCTGTGCTGAAAGGTTAATTATGTTCCTACCGACATTCTCTTGAGCCTAAGCTTCTTTTTATCTAAGAGTAAAGAGTAAACACAAGCAAAAAAAACCCACAAATGTATTCATCTCAAAGGCTGTATTAAATTTAGAAATGGTAACAGCTTATGGAAAAGTGAAGGCTGCAAAACTAAACTCACTTGGCCATTAACACCCTATTTATCATCAGAATATCTGCAGTTAATGTTATCACTGTTAGATCCTGGGGACCAGAAAACAAGTCATGAATACTCTGCAGATCCTACAGCGTGCTGATCCCACCTCTGCACACGAGAGTCCAAACAGCTGCCCTTACAGCCACACACAGCCACAACCACCATAAATCAGCATTTTATAAAAACCAAAAAGAAACCAAAGACGCGTTTTCTCCGTTTATGACACCGCACTAAAGGCACCAGAAGATTAAAACCGGAACGACAAAGCAGCTGCCAAATACAACACGCTACTGCCACCTAATGCTTGACGGGTTACAGCCGAGCACGTCATTGTTCCTCTGCACGGCACCTCTGGAGTAACCACAACAGCTCAGGATTGAAAAGCTTCACGTGACAAGTATTTGGAAAGGAAAAAAAAAGAGAGGAGTGGTCTTAAGTTAAAACAGCACAAATCAAGAATACTTTGAAGGTGCCTCACTGATTTTTTGCAAAGCACGCTCTCCAAAATGCGAGACTCGTTCACTGCCATGAAAAGAATGATCCCAGGTCCTAAACTGCCTTCCTAGCCCACAATCAATCTTTTCAGCGTGCTCACTCAGTTGGCAGAACCTAGCAGGGAAGGTGGAAGGAGCCTGCTTTTCCCACTTGCAAAGAGGAGAAACAGAAAGTGAAGAGTTCCTTGTGACATCGGAGCTCTTCACACAGAGATTTCAACTTCCCCAGAGGATGTCTATCCACAGACAGCTGGACAAAAGAGCAAGGAATTCATCCTCTTGATTCATTACTTCAATCCATCTCTTCTTTTTCTTTCCCCAAGCACAATCAATCTTTAAGCTTTTTAAAAACTTCAGCCTTGCCCTACCTGCTCTCGTTATCAGCTCTGACACTGATTAGAGCCTCCACTGTCTATCTCCAAGATGACTCTCACTCATAGGAAATGTTCCTTATCTGAGGGAAAATGACAGACAGCAGTTGCATTTTCCCCATTCTAAGACTTTTTTCTGATGTTGCTCAGTGATCAACCAGCTGGTGAAAACTGTGCCCAGTCCTTTTCCCTCCTTAAGAGTCTGCCAGGACCACAAATTCTTAAGCAACTATCAACCTGAGCTTCCCACACGATGTTCAACTGCTTGTGCGTTTAACACACATTATTCATCTTTTCCATAACCTTGGGGCCAGAAATAACCACTGTTATTCAGCACCAATTTTGCTTGAGACAGATAAAATCCATCAGAACAGAAATATTTCAGATCACATTACTGCTGTTACCACAAGGAAGTATTTGCTGTGATTCGAAGTATTTGCAGCAAAGCATCCTCAAGACAGGAATTATTTGGCTAATGAAGGCATGAAAATGAGGAGAAAAACAGAAGCTTTGGTTACCAAAAAGTAGATCTTTGGAAAAAGCCTCTCTTTCATTTTCTTCACTTCCATAGCTCCTTATTTTCCTATGAGGAGTCACCCAACAGCCTCCAAAGGTACTTTAAAAAGCCCTTTGGAAGCTACACTATACAGCAGGAGAAGACAAAGAAGTAGAAAACCCATCAGAAACTAGCAGAAAAGAAAATCAAACATTTTAAAATTTACAGAAATATAAAGGTAAAAATAAAAATAAAAAGGGAATCTCTAAAGTTCTTTTAAGATATCTGTTCCTGTGCTCACAATCTACACTATTGAATGTCACAAAGGCACTTCAGCTACAGATGACACTTGTGGAAACAAGGCCCTGAAGAACAGAGAACTTCTTTAAAAAATATATTTCTTAGCGACCATAACTGTAACATTTGCACAACAATTCAAAAGCTGCAGATAGTTGTGAGAGTTTTTGTTTTCTTGACACTATTTCTTTCAGCTTTCCCCATCTCTAAGGGATTCTCTACAGTACTTGAAGCCTTTTGAAATCTGGGCCATCACTGAGGTTGGGCCCTGATTGAATTATAACTTTTAAAATGAACATGAAAAGTCACATATTAACAGAATTTAGCACCTGGGTGAGAAACCACCTGCTTTCATGGAGCACCTTAGTTCGGTCTATACCTTGGTAAACATTCCACACAAACATTCTATCCAAATAAAAACCTAAGCCCCACAGCCTTCTGTGCAATTTCTATCTTTGGCAATGCCAAATGGACCTAAAAGACCTTCAGCATTTTCAACCTTTAAAATCAGAGACCACGAAGAACTCTTTGGGTTGGCTTGAAGGACACATTCCTGTCTGGACTGACCACTAGTTTGGTGTTAGTTAATTAATTAAGCTCTTGTTCAGCCTCCCCTCAAACACCTCATCAGTTACTATTGAGTGTTATGTCAAGAAAAGAGAAACGCTCAGTCAAGATGCTGCTCAGAAAAGTGGTTTATTTGCACCATCTTTGACCAGGGGCATTCTTAGGCCATAAATCCAACCAACACAGACTGAATTTTTTCATTACTGTTAATTTATCAGGAATAACAACAAAAGGGTTACGTTTTTTGAGAACAGTCAGTCAATGTCTCACTTTTCAGCCTTAAAACATGACCTTTAATGTTTTGAAAATGAAATAAGAGTCTCTCCAAATGACTGTCAGGCTACAACAGAAAGGTGAACTTTCTTACTACAATGCCAGCCCATCAGGTATCAGAATTCACCTGTTCCTTCAATCAGTTCAAACGAGCTCAGCTGAGCATTTGAGCTCAGTGGGACATGGGGAAACACTCCTGATGCACTGAGGGAAGGAAAAGATGGAGGGTGGGATGGTTATGTCATTCAAAGCATGATTTTCTGACTCTCAATTGTTTACAAATAAAGAGGGAATGTGAGAATGTGCTGCTTTAACGACTTTCTGCAATAATTATATTATGTATTTCAAATATAAGGCAAAATTGCACTCGGAAAATGCATTTCAATAAAAAAAAAATTAAATACAAGTCCCCAAAACATTGAGTTTTACAGGTTACTACATCACATGACAGTATTTTTAAAACCCATTAACTCTCTCAGATCCAACACAAACATGGCTGACTTTATTTAACAGCAATAAGAGTCCTTATATAAACACAGCTATTGCAAGATGATTGATTCTGCCCTTCACTTTTATTATCCTTCCAACTCGTGTTCTGGGGTTACAGCTTCTTTAAATAACTGAGCTGGTGCTTAACATTTCTGAGGTAGGCACTTGAATGCACAGCGACTTCTGATCAGTCATTTCTGATTTGAAAATGCTGAGCAGGTCAGAAGAATCAGAACATTTACTGATGTGAAAGTGTTACACTGGTCTGTGTTGCTTCCTTCTCTGTGCTTCAACTCATACCTTTCCTACACGATTTTTGTTTCAAACGTCTCACTTTAGAAATGAGATTAAAAAGCACGCTGCACAGTATAAACCCCCCTTAAATATTCCTTCACAAGTGGGAAAGAACACTTGCATTGCTGTGGCATTAAATGAGCTAGTGCTTCAGATGTTATTTTTAATCAGAATTTTAATTTTATGCTGCCTCAGGACACAGTGAGTATTGAACCCCTTTCACTAAAAGTCTACCAAAGACAGTATAGACCCTTCTTTTAATATATTGTTACAATTAATAACTTACATAACCAGCGCATAAAATGCCCAAGAGAGCCATCAGATTCCTCTGCAGAGCACAAATGACATCAAAGGCCAAGCATGTATTAGCCAAATCTCACATTTCAACTGCCTGCTGCCCATTCTGTTATGTATGTACCTTAAACCTGCAGAGGATTCTCATTATAACAAACAAAACACGGACAATAACCAGTAAGTAAACAGATTAAGTTTAGAAATCAATCAGATTGACTTCAGTCCAGCTCCAACCAGGCTCCACTGAACTTATTCTGTCTACACTGGCAAATTAGAAATCGCATTTTCTACCAGCTGTGTGGAGGTGGGGTTAGCTAAGCGTGATGATCTATTAAAACACCTCTAAAAAGTAAGCTGCTGCTGTTCAAATATAAAATAAAAACCCTGCAAGGGCTGTTAAAAAAGGAATACACACACTGCCTGATTTTCAGTGCGAGAAGCATTTTTATGTGACTTCCAACACCAAACTCAAAGTGTTTTCCTTTTGGAAGTTCACATTCTTGATCTGAACTCAGCACAAAGTTCCTGGGTAGGGAGGTCCTTTCAGGAGTAATCCTGGATTTATTTTGCAGCAAACTTTAAAACAACAATCCTGCAAGCAGCCCTTTAACTTTACACACGTGACATCCTCTATATCTCTCTTGTGATTGCAGAATTTAGATGTGCATAAATCTAATAAGGTACAAGGGATTTTTTTTTTCTCTTCAGAAAGTCATATGTCTTTCCCCTAAACATGCTCCATGGAATAACCTCTTCTTGAAGTTATTATGCTTCATTACATTAAATTTCTATTAATATCTTTCCTTATGGTTGCTGAGAGTCATTCCCACCTATGCCTGATGCTCTGTTTTCAAATGTTCTGCTCTAGCAAATAGATGAAGTGAGCCCCTTAACACTTTGTATTTATACACACACCCCTTCTGATAAGAGAGAGAATCTTTGTAACACCGTGTGTTAAATGGCACATTTATTTCCTCACCACATTAAAAATAAGAGCTTCTTGCATACTGCCTGCTCAAATTACATGGATTTTCTTTAAGATTAGGGCACACATTGTAACAGCAGCATATAATTTTCCTGCACAATAATTTTTTTTCCAGTTGAAAGGTATCCTATAATATCATCAGCATCAACAGGAACAGACACCTGATTTTCAGCCAGACAAAGCTTGTGTGTTTGGTGACTTTATTCCCAGTAAAAAGCAGTTTTCAGATACAGAGCAGTTAGGTGAAAATTCAAAAACAACCTGGCAACTCATTCTTTGACCACAGAGGGCTAGACCAAAAGGGGATGTAAAAATTGCGCCAGTAATAAGATGGTATAACTTTTTTTTCTCCCCAATATCCTATTTTTGTTACTCTAATTTTATCCTCAACTAATTCCATACAGAGTCAGAAACGGAACATAAGCACTGTCCTTCCTAAAAGCTGCATGGATTCATTGAAAAAAACAAGTATAGAGCATAAAACCTGTTTATCCATTTCAGAAATCACCTTGTCGAAACTACTGTGCAATCCAACTGTGGAGAAAATGAGCCTGCAAATACAAAAGTTTTATTTCTGTTGAATAAATAAGCTATTTATAGAATTGACAGTGGCACATGCATGTTGTGCCCAGAAGTCTGTCATCTTCAGCTGCTCCTGATTGTTACAATAATACAGTATCAAGATGATCCAGAGTCAAATAAGTACATAAAAATGTTTTATTTTCATGTGCGCGTGCAAGTACCCAAAAAATGTTTTCAAATACAAGTTTAAGTTCCATGAAGTTGCAAGGAAATTATTTATAAAGATGTTTAAAGACTCAGAAAGTGTGTGTGGGGAAAACATCAAACCTACTTTTAAGCCAAACCTGTTTTCTGTGTCAAGTTAATACTACTCTTAAGGACAGGGTGAACAAGATGGATTTGACATTATCTATAGTACAATAATTCACTTAAATGTATGCTGTGACCTGACCAAATGAAAAAAAAAACTAAGTGCAACAAAGCAAAATATGGCAAAAAGGTAAGCAGATACATTCACTCTAGTGGGGTGTCTATGTACAGTTTTGTTCTGGGTTATTAACCTTTTTAATCATCCATTTGTTAGAATTAACAGAAACAGCTCCTGTTTTAAAAACTCGCCAGTTCTAAGCTAATTTGCCCCTGTGAAGTCCTTCTTGCAAAGCTACAATTCGACCATTTTTAACTGCACCCTACTTTGTATTATTAAGGTCAATCCTGAGATTTAACTGCAGATTTAGTTATCTTTTGGATGGCATATGGCAAGATCTCCAACTCCTTTTTAGCTTTGGAAATTTGCATCTGCCTGTTCATTCAAGATGCTAAGTGTACATGTGTTGACAAATAGAGAAAATAGCAGATGGCAAAAAGCAAATGCTCACCACGAAGCACTGGGGATCATTTGAAAAAGCCTTGGACTCAGACATTTGCCATTTTTTTTATTTTAAAAGCAGAATTGTGCTTCAAAAGAAATTCCACCATCTATTCTGCTCGATGCCAATGAACAGATCAGAACACTGTGATTTCAGAATTAATGTCACATTAATTGCAACTGGTGTCCACGCTGCAAGGTGCTTTACAAAGTCAGGGATTTTGAGATTAGGACAATTCTTCAGGAGATTAACTTGGGCTGCTACACATAAGCTGGAAAACTTTCTGTGCTGAACATGAAAGTTGACATGAAATCTTTTCAAAGGCTGTGCTCATCTGCTATTCCAGCTGCCAGAGTCCCCAAAAATACCTGGATGCAGACCTGCCCCATGCCAATGGTGGCACTGCTTGTACCACCACCACCATCTCCAGGGACAGCTTTGGAGAACCAAAGGAGCTCCTGGAGCTGTGGAGTTACCAAGAACTCCAAGCACACGTGTGGGAAGAAAGGAGTGACTTCACCTGAACAGGACACAAAAGGTAAGACAACAGGTCCATCCAGTGCTGTACTTTTTAGTGATCATGAGCACTAGATGCTTAGGGAACAGCATCAGGATAAGACAAATACACAGCAACACCTCCCTTATTTATCCCACCAATATCTGGAACTCAGAGGGAACATTTTTTTGTGTTAACATGGCCTGGCAGGCTCTTGTTTTATCAAAGTCTCACAACTTGTTCAACCGTGGAACCCCCTGCACTCAACATCTGTGGCACTGGCTCTCCCCCTGGAGCTGTAGGAACAACTTTTAGGGAACAAGCGCCCTGTAGCCTCCAGCCACTCCTAGAGCCAAGGGGGTTTTAAAGTCCATAAAAACAATGATGGTTTCATTGCCACCATGCTTTTAAAGGCTTTAGAATGACTGGGCTGGATGCTGCAGTACAATCAGCATACAAGCAGACAATCAGGCAGAGTCTGTTCAGCTAAAAGAAGAAGATGAACAGAGACAGGACATATGGTAACAACAACAGACAAGCAGCAGATCTGCCTTGGGAAAACACCTACAAGTAAACATCAGCGTGGCTTTTTTAGTCAGAGAGATCCATCACAGGCACCAAAAGAAAAAAAAAAAAAACAAAACAAAACAAAACAAAGCATATTCATTTTCTCTAACACTTCTCCCTGACTTTTCAAATAAAGAGCACAAACCAATTAGGCTGGAAACACACAGGTGCTAAAGAAAAGCTTGTATATTCAAAGATTATTTTCATCTTCTAAAACTACAGTTAGAGATATAGACAGACAGCTGTAAATTTTGGCAGTTCTCACTCCATAGACTTCAAGATAATTACACCAAAGTACAGCTCTATAACACAAAGGATCAGCTTCATTTATTAAAAATTCATACAGGAAAGGGACTATGTAGTTTCAGTTCAGGAACAGCTCTGAACAATACTTTACATGTGACTTGAATTCCATTATGACATATTGATTCATAGGGAAGAAATACATTAATTCCATTACAGTATTCTGTTTAAATTAGCTCCCTGTCTGAACAGAAAAGGTATTTTACACTGTGGTCCCCCCATCACCTTCATTAAGAACAAACTGATCATTATTCATCTTTTACCAGTAATTCAATAGAACAAAACCATTAGGAGGTCCAAGAAAACAACTGTTTCTATTAGAAGGGGAACTAAGAAGTTGGTTCCCAAAGCCCTCCCCTACATTGATTATTCCAATGTTCAATAGTGAGAACCAAAGGATTTACCTCCTATATCTGTTTTTAGAGTGGTTAGAAATAAAATAATTAAAAAAACCCACACGCCAACATAAAAAGAAAATTAACAAACACTTGCCCAAACCCGTGAATTTCATGTCTAACAAAACTCATGCCATGATCACTGTCATTCCCTTTGTCTCACATTAAATCCCAACTTCTTCTCACATTTGTTCTGACACCTCAAACCTACCATGCATGTGCTCTACCACTCTGCCAATCCTGACAGTCTAGCTAGCAGCTTCCCAAAAAAAAAGGGGAGTTTTTCCCATAAAAGTGAGTCCTGCTCACCTCCTTTCTTCTTCTCTACCAGGTCACCAGTTTTCAAGAAACCTAGCAGTATAGTTACCTTGGGAATTCTGTTTGTCTATCAAATTCAGTTGAAAACAGTCAACAGTATCAAACAAGACACTCTGTTTTCCTCAAAAACCCAGGCAAAAGCATCTTTTGAGCAAAATGTCTGAATTCAGGGAAGGGAGTAAAACAGAATAACCAAGAATAACACAAAGTAAGCTGGTAGAACTCTGAGGTTCTTATGTAAAAACAAAGCTGTCAGCTCAGTGGTTTGTAAAAATCACTTCTGCACATCTTAAATATCCAACGTGCACTTACCAATAAGGCGAGTTTTTGGTACTTCCTTTTCAGCTCCGCAGGGCTGTCCGATGGTTCGGCTCCCAGCACCCGGTACCAATCCTTCTGTGCCATCCTTCCAAAGGCCTGACCACCTTTGAAACCGCCTTCTTAGCACTGTGTAGGAAAACCAAATAAACCAGAATGACAATTCGAAACAGGAAAAGCAAAAGCAAGGACATTGAGGCAAACCCCAGGATCACGGAACAGACTGTGAGTCCTTGAGCACCAGCACTGACAGGGTGAGTCTTCACAAATAAAATCATTCCTAATTTCCTTTGCTATGTTTTGAACTCCCAGGAACAGAGCCTTTTCTCTGGCTACCACGATTCATGAAGTTAAAGAGGAGATGCAATGAGATTTTAGTGGCAGGGAAGGCACTCTCCTTGCCAGTGAGAGCCAAGAATTACCAAACTCCTGGAACTCGTTTACCCAACAGCATTTTATATCCAGCATGACTGATAGAACTTCTGAACCCTGTTCAATTTGGTGCTTTAAGGTGAGCTTTCCCCTAGGTGAAGGTATAATAACCACATCCAGTAATTGCTACACACTTCAAAAGAAAATCTGCTACAAGCAGATATTATCAACAAGTCCAGGTCAGCTGGGCTCCCAGCAATAACATCAGCATCCAGGTATATAGTTCTCAACATGAGAACTACTGCACAAAAAAAGAGTTTAATTCACGTTCCATGAAGTGATTTAAGTTCTGTTGTGTCTCCTGTCCAAGTTTCTCAGTTTATTGTGTTTCAGCAGCAATCCGTTCTTTTTTAAAAATCATCATGCATCTAAAATGAACTGTTCTGATGCTGCCCAGGTTATAGAAATGCCTTTTGTATACACACTTTTTTAAAAGACACACTTTTGATTTTGAAATATGAACATACTGAATAGGCCCAGTACATTCAATATATTGAGTACTCAAAACATATTCAACATATGAAATAATTAATATGAATATATGACGTATATTCAACATACAGAATAATTAATATGAAATTCTATTCAACATATGGAATAATTAATATGAAATTTTATTCCACATATGGAATGATTAACATGAAATATATGAAATTCTATTCAACATATGGAATAATTAATATGAAATTCTATTCAACATATGGAATTATAAATATGAAATATATTAAGTTATATTAATACATGAAATTATATATGAATATAATGACATTCACAGCACGGACACTCCATCAGCCTGCCGGGTAAGAAGACTTTAACTTTTTTTTTCTTTACTATTAAAGTAACAGGGCACGTAAAAACAAGCAAACAAAACCGAACCAAAACATAAAGTTAGCACAGGTCTCTAAGTAAAACCTCTCTCACCAAGTCAATGGCCCAGGAAGAAAAAAAAAAACAAACGAACAGGAGAATTAAATGCCAGTAACAGCACGGCAGTGTCTGAGCTTCAAGCTGGGTACAGCGGAATCACAAGCTTGGGGTTGTTGATTTACCATGAACTCCCTGATAAGAAACATCACCGCCGGCAGGCAAGAGCTGTGTAAATAAACAGTTTTTATAATTTTTTTTCTTTTTTTTTTAATTGCTGGAAGAAAAAGGACCTCGGGCCTCCGCAGCCAGGCCGCCTGGGCGCGGGCCCGGCCGTGGCGCCGCCGGAACATTTCCCCCCCACCCCGGCCCCGGTCCCGGTCCCGCCGTGCCCCCTCAGAGCCCCTCAGAGCCCCCGGCCCGGCCCCGCACACGCACCTGCCCCGCACCGGCCCCGCACCTTCCCTTCACCGCCGGCCAGAGGGCCGCGCAGCCCGCCCGGAGGGAAACAACCCGGCCGCGGCTCCGTGGGCGGCAGCGGCGAGGCCGCCTCGCCTGTTTCCAGCCGGGCCGCGTCGGGCGCCGCACCCGCAGGAAGCGCCGCCCCGACGCGTCGCCATGGCAACGCCTCGGGAATCCGGGAATCGGGAATTCGGGAATCGGGAATCCGGGAATCGGGAATTCGGGAATCCGGCCCTCAGGGGTGTCGCTGTGACGGGACCCCGCTCTCCGCCCCGTCCCCGCTCCCTCAGGGACTCCTCCTCCCCCTCACGGACTCCTCCTCGCGCCCCCCCGGCCCTGCCCGCCCCCGCTCCCCCGTGAGGGGGCTCCGTGAGGGCCGTTCCCTTCTAGGAAATGCCTGTCCTAAAAGGGGGAGGAAGAACGTGCTCTTGATGACAAAACAAACAAAAACAAGCTCGGAAAGCAGGGCTTTTAATATTGAGGTAAATAAAGACGTTTCCTCGTTAAAACAAACAAACAAACAAACAGGTAAAAATAAAGCTGAAGTCGGCGCTTCGGCTTTCGGGATCTCGGTCAAACCTTGTTGGCGAAATAACCTAAATACCAGACCAGACAAAATGAAATATAATATTTTATAAAGGCGTATTTTACATAATGTATATTTATAGGTACGTATTTATAATATATTAAAACACCTTCGGCTTTATTTAATACAAGAGTACAAGGCAGGTAGATTTAGGACAAGAGGCAAAGGGCAGTAACTAATGCACAGAAAGTTCCCCCCTGGACATGAAGAAAAACTTCTTTGCTGTGATGAACGCGGAAAATTTATCTGAGTTCTTCCTTATTTAAATTCTTCTCTGAGGAGAGAGGTAGGGGTGGAAAACATCAGATCTACAAAACAGCTCAAGGCCTGATCGTCAGTGTGATTTTTGCCTGTCCTGGTCATTGGTGTCTCTACACAGCAGTTGCTGTTTTTTGAGGTTGAATTTGTAAGGTGAGTTTGTCCATGATGTCAAAAGGGAAAAAGACTCATCTTTCAGACCTTGGGTGAGCCCTGGGACAGTCCAGCCCCCTCTGCCAACGCGGTGTCGACTTCTGCAGCACCAAGGTGAGCAATTAGACATTTCACGTAAGTCACTGGCTTACAGAGGAGATGCATCAAGTGTGAGCTAATTTATGTACACCCTTTTGAAACCAGAATTTACCTCTCAGGCAAATTTTCCAGGGTGGTTCAATGAGTTTTCTTCTTGACTGGGGCTGGTGTGTGGGAAGAGACTGTTGTTGTGGAGGGGGGGAAATGAAGCAGAAGTTTGTAAAAGGTGCAGTGATGTCTTGGAGATTGGTTACTACACCTGTGCTTTCATCACAAATGGTTAACATCCTCCTACAGACTGGATGCAGTTACAACATCCATTTTTTATCCTTTATGCCAAAAATTCTTAAATGTTGCATGTAGAGCTTTTTCTGTTTTAACTCATTAAAGGGTTGGTAGTTAAAGGCAGCTCATGGAGGAGTTTATACTCAATCTCCAGAAATGTAAGAGATTGTGAGCAATTGTATCCAGTAGTGTAACTATCTGTAATTAGTTGTCGAATATAAAGTTAACAATGCATGTTAAGGAGTTATCCATGAAGGCAGTGGAACAATTTTGGAAGTGAAACACTCTCTCTATTCTCTGTGTGCTCAGCAGTTCTGCCAAAGTAAAAGAAGATAGGCCATTTAATGTAACAGTTTGGTGTTTATACACCACAAAATGTTTAGATTATGAAGTTAAATCACTGCAGGATTATCTGGCCTTGTGTGGTATTATAATTTTTGTGTCTCAGTTGCTTTAAAATAATTAAAATTATTTTAATCTGTTCAGTTTCAGAAGTCACCACTTCGGTTTTGGCATAGTCATAGCTAATCATACACTGTGTGGCTGTAATGACTTGTGTTGATCAATCTCAAGGCAATTTGATAATCTTTCATCTCTAGAGATATAAATATTAGCTGAGTTCAAGATTTACTGAAAGGAAATGAGCGTGTAGGGGGAGAGAGAGCAGGACAAAACTGACCAAACCCAAAGTTCCCCGTGGCTTTGGGCAGCTCCTGGCTGGTGAGTCAGCAAACAGTTCAAGTAGGATTTGCTGCTTTCTTCCTCTTACGAAGGCCAAAAAAAGGGAGTAGTTAAGTGTGGGGAACTTTTTATGGCAGTCTAGGGTGGGTGGAGACAAACAGGGAGCTCCTGGAGAAGACCTGGGATCGTTGTCCCAAAATGAGACGTATGACACCCATGTCTGTAAGGAGTCAGGCTTCACTAGTTGCCTAATTATGTATATTTTGTATATAAATGTATATATTTTATATATAAACGTATATGTTAAATTCTAAAAGCATGTATAAGTGCTGATAGTTTCACTGGAACTGGACACCTAAACATGGCAAAAGGTTTCCTTCTCTCATTAATGTAAGACAGTTTAAATGTAGGTTGGTGGGTTTAGACATTGTTGTGAGAATATATAACATTTTTAGTGAAAGCTTTGTTTAAAACTGTCACCCAGTGTTGTGCTGTGTTGCCACAGAACTGTAGGAAAAGAATTATTTAAAGACTGCCTAGCACCTGGAATATTCAGAATATTTGAGAAATTACAATTTTTTAGAATTCTTTAGTGTTGGAGAGGCAGAGTTATTTCTTGGGGTTCCCATCTGGACAGGTATATCCCTCTCTGGACAGGGCTGACATTTGTTAAACTTCACGGTGCTGTTCTTGATGCAAAGCCCTGCACCTGAATGGATCTGTTAGATCACTTGTTTATTTATGTAATTTATGGTTTTCTGAAAGCACAGGCTCCTCTGCTTTCTCGTTTGTCTTGTAACTGAGAGGAAATGGGATTCATGGAAATAAAGCCTGAGGAAAGCACCTGATCACCTTCTCTGAATGTTTCATTTCTTACAGGACTGTTCCAAGTTCAGGATGTTCTGCCTGACTGTCAGTTTTAAAAGATGGGGAATTCCTCTCTTGTGAGAAGGTTTCTCCAACCCCTCCTCATCCTACTGCTAAAATCTGTTCCTAATTCTAAGCTTGAGTTTGCTTGGCTCCTGTTTCCAGCCTTTATTTCTTCTTCCACGTTTTGCCTTGAACTGTTGTGTTTTAGTGTCTGATATATGCTGTTAAAATAAGCCCTGAATATTGGTTGGGTTTGATAAATTTAAAACACTGAGCATGTTTAAGTCACTCATGGATGGGCATTTTGTCTTAAATCATTTTTGTGGCTGTTCTTCATTTTTTTTTCACCTTTGTCACGTGGCAATTAATCTCACCAGTTAATTCATGTGGCAAAAAATAATACATATTTCACTGTGGGGTCTCACTGATACTCCTGGTGTGCTGTTTAAGTCAGTACAAATGACATTTTCTGTCAGAACTGTTGCAGACAGCTGGCTCAACAAGGTGGCTGAAGGGAAAATTCTGAGTTCTGTTTCTTGGGAACAGTTGAGATAAAATAATTTGTTCAACACTGGACAACACTGAACTTCTTTTTTAGTCTAGATATTAAAAAGCATTGAAAGAGTTAATATTATTTTAAAATTAATAATGGATTTTTCTCTTTTTTTCCTTTTTTTTCTTTTTTTTAAGAGAAAAGGGTCAGAGATCTAAATGTTAATTTCTTCCAGAATTTGCTTTAATCGGATCAGATTTGTCAACAGTAAAAAGGAAAAGTTTTGTCTCCCAGGAGATGTTCGTATGATAGACTAAATGTCATAATGATGTGAACAAATGAGATGTAACATG
Organism: Empidonax traillii; assembly: GCF_003031625.1. Lineage (NCBI taxonomy): Eukaryota > Metazoa > Chordata > Aves > Passeriformes > Tyrannidae > Empidonax > Empidonax traillii. The sequence continues at coordinate 114,156 of NW_020956261.1, read as the reverse complement.
CACGGAAAATATATGTTTTCCATTAAATTTCCACCAAAAAATGATTGAAAACGTCTTGGGAATTATTTAAGCAATTTACAATATTGTTTAAAAAGGTACATCTGGGCACACTGAGTACAGTCTTTTGTCGTTCATTAGCAATGTATTTAATGAGGGTTTTTTTAAGTGATAGATAGTTAAGGTAACAGACAAGTGACAGATTGTTTGTCTTTAACGATTTCCCTATTTCAGGCCCATTACAAAGCAATTAGAAATCTGACAGCGTTTTTACTCTGCATTACTGATCATCTCAAGTGATGAGAAATGAGAGGTGATGAATATTAATTGTATATTTTCATATAATTATCATAAATTATTACCTTGTCTAGTGCGCTGCAGGTGGAGTAAAATCGATGGATGAAAATTCAGTCAAATATGATAATTTGAAAGATTTCATGACTTCTAGTTTTTTGTCTTTAAAGTGCAGTGTCAATCAGTGCAAACCAGGCATACATTAACTGAGGGGAAGACAAAGATCCTCGCACCTTTCCTTGCTCTGCTAGCACTGCTCAGCATGGCATTTACTCTTGTGCCCTGTGACAAATTATTTCTCTCTTCTTTTGTAGTTCCTTTCCGGACAGGGAGAAAGAGGGCACAAAGATTGCACTGGCGAAGCAACAATGAACTTTGGTGCTCTGGTTTGGAACACAGAACTCCTACAAATTACAGCCCTTAGTTTTATAGTGCATCTCCTTCATTTACAGGTAGTGGGAAAATAACAGAAGCAGATTACTGATGCTCAGAATCAGGTATTTAGGCAATGGGACTGATGCTTGTGTTTTTCCTGGGAGAATCACTTTAGTCTTTTAAGGCAAAAACAAGAATGATATCCCATTTATCTGAGGCCGTAGACCTTACCCATGAGATAATTCCCTCTTTTACTGCGTTTCCCTGCATATTTCTGGCTCAGAGAAGTGACTGAGTTGGAGGGATCATAAAAAGAAATCAAACTGCAAGGGAGCGACAACTGTGGTGTCCACAGAGCTTGAAAACGTGACAGATTGGCAATATTTCACAGCTTATGTTAAAGCCAGCTTCTTTAGAAAGGTAATTAGAAAATGAAGTATTTAGTTCTGGTGTTCATTTTATTCATTTTATTTTAACGGGCTCTCGCCAAGATAACTGGTTATGTTTTCACGTGTTTGTTTATTTTCTTTAGAGGTACAGTTGATAATTTACCATTGGATGAACACTTTGCCATTATGTGGATTCTTTTACAGACTAAAATACTTTCTGAATATGGCAACAAGTAGTAAAGTGCCTTTTAGTATTACAGATGTAATATGTAGCATTATGTTTAGCATATCACCTAGGCCTGTTTAAAAGTTAAGATCTATAAAAGAGGAGTAGTACTCAATCATGGGAGATCAACCCAGTCAAATGGAAATAAATGTTACTGAAGAAAATTTGCATTTCTTTCTGATTTTTTGTAATGGGTACTGAGATCCACCTGCTTTAATATTAAAATTATATTTCAGCAGTATAGCTAGCTTGTTTTTTGGCTCATAGAATTCCTTCGATCTACTTTATTACATTATTGTTACCACTTACCTTAATATTGACTGGGGCTGGGGGAGGTTTTCTGTTGATGTTTTTAGGCAAGTTCAGGGCCCATTGTGTACAGACATATCATCAACAAAATCCTGTCAACAAAAGAATCAATCAACCTATTTAACAAAAAGATCTAAAAGAAAGAGTAATTCAAGAAAAAAAGCACTCCATTTAAGAGCTTTCTTTGTAAGATTTTGTCAGCGGAGTAACAGCATCAAAGTTTCCTTTCCACAGGTAGCAGATGGCAGATCTCCTGCATGAGAAAAGGATGATTTAAGGTTTTCTCGACTGACCAGCCTGTATCAATCAATTACAGGTAAAATATTAGACTCTATGGATGTCAAAAAACCAGTGATCTGCCTTAGGTTTGAACTGGGTGTAAATTCTGACCTGGACTCAGGTCATTCTATCTGAGGGTCCACTGCATACTTTTCTTCTCCTAATTATATATATATATATAAAAGAACCCTTCCTATTAAAAGAAATAAATACTTACAAAGCTCGTGATTACTTGGTGATGTCTATGTAGGAACAACTTCTGAAACACAGCAGTTTTTCCATTTCAGTGGAGGTGGAGGAGATGGGGGCAGCAGGGAGAAAACAAGAGATGAAAAGATGGATTTATTGAAAGTCTGTTTGACTTGATTTCAGATGTTTCTGATTTGATTGTATGTACAGATAATCAGATTAATCTAAATCCAAAGAGAATGTAATTTCTCTCTCTGTTTATAGCCTCCAGATTTCCCTTTCAGTTTCAAATCTTGCAGCTCCAGAAAAGAGAAATATGTAAAGTATGGAGAGATTCCAAATGAAACTCTGTCCTAATCCCACCGTGTTCTCAAAAGCTGTACAGAAAATAATGATACAAGATTGGCTCCATTTTTTTTTATCACTGTTTCATCATCAGTCTTAAAAATTACCAGAAAGCCTGCATTTTATTTACAACTTTTTATACTTCTAAACAGGAAATGGCAAACAACAGAAGTCTAATAAGTGCTCAGGAAAAAATGCCATATGGCATGTGCATCATCAACCCCAAAAACCACGAGGAGCTCTAAACTCTGCAAATGTCTTCGTGCCACAGGGATGCACAACCTGCATTAGCAAAACAAAACAAAACAAAAAGTGTGAGTAAAGCCATGGCAACTTTTCACTCATGAAATTTGTCAGTGATGCTTCACTTGCTTCCGTGTGATAAGTTGTAAAAATGTAATCGACGAAATATTTTGTTGGGGTCAGACTCGGAATGAGGATGAAGAGATGTGGAACATTTAAAATATTTTTATAGTTTCTTTGTATGATGTACTCTCAGTTTCGTTTGAGTATGGGGAGAAATATCTCAAAACCCTCAGACACACTGATTTTATTTTTAACTTTGGTCTCAATTTAAAATTTTTTTTTAGTTCTGAAAAGTGTCGGTGAATCCTTCCTTCTGGACCCATCCGCAGCTGCCCTAGCGGTCCTGGAATCTAAAAATCATTTCCTTTGTCTTCCCACGTCTCTTTGTCTCTTTAGATGCCAGTTCTTGCTCTTTGGTCGAACAGCAAAGCTTTGGCACGGAGCGGGGTCTGGAGCGAGGCTGGTGGCAGGGTCACAGCCGGGGGAGGGTCACGCGTGGAGAGGAGCGGCGGGACCGGGCGGGACGGGGAGAACGGCCCGGGCATCCCCCGCGCAGGGAGCGGCCCCGCGGGGCCGTCTGGCGGCTCCCCCCGGGCTCTGGGAAGGGGGATCCGCTCGGCTCCGCTCTGGTAGAGCTGGCCCCGAGCCCAGCAGCCAAACCCCGGAGCCAAACCCCTCCAGCCACGGCGGATCCCAAGGTGCTGCTCGCCTTGTTTATCTGCCGCACGGAGAGCAGATGGCAGACACTCGCTCGTGGCAAGTACAAGTGACACTGAAGCTTCAAACTTCTAGAGTTTGTCTCTTTTTTTTTGGCCTTTTTACCTACCCAGTTAGTAAAACTCAATCGGTGGCTCAATTATCACTTTCTTTGGGAGCACTTGTTTCGATCAAGGAAGTTTATGTTCCCGTTTTTCGCTCCGATTTCTTTTCCATAGTGTGACACCTTCACTCCTTGGACATAAAGTACTTTTTGTCTGTTCCAGGCACTGAAAGAAGGTCCATGTCTCTGGGGTGAGACAGATGAGATGCATTGGGTGTTGTCTAGTTTGTTGGCTAATTAAGAAGAGAGAGTAAATGCTCTCAGATTATTGCTATAACCAAAAAGGAACTGCTCAAACATTTTCTTGTGCATTAAGCACCAGTTGCTTCCCCGAGCAGTGTGGTTTCTTTTTTTTTTTAGTGTACTGGAGAAAAAGCTTCCATGGCCAGAAGTCTGTGGGATGCCAGGGTTTCAGTGGGGAATTGACAGAAAGGAAAAACAGTTTCTTTCTATTCATCAACTCGGAGATCCAGTGTAAAATTTTCATTCAAGCCTTTGGCAAAATTCCCAATAATTTCGGTGGGACAAGAGTTTCACTCACAGCCTGTACTTATTAGGTTATTACTCAGCATGCACTCATTTAGAATGGATTGTAGTTTTGTGATAGCCTGTAATTGGAAAGAGTGTTAGGAGAGAAGTAGAAGATATGGGGGTTTTTGTTAGTTTGGGGGTTTTGTTTAGTTTTTTAATAAAAGGAAAGCAACCATCACTTTTTCTTTCTGACTGCTGTCTGAGTTGAGATCAGTTTAGTTTACTTGGGAGGTGTGAGGTTTGCAACATTATTTGTTGAAGAAGGTCCTTCTCAAAATGATGCAAATTGTGTGTGTAAAGCTGTCCTTTGTTGAGTGAGTTAATAATGAAGGCAGCTTCCCAAACGTTGAATTTGATAAACTGTCAGGCTTTGCTTGTAAAACATGAATACCATGGGTTTCCTGTATAATAAGATGAAATTTAGAATTTCCACAAGCCTTATGATGATTTTAATGCAGGCCTGAACCAGAAAATGTTTTAGGACCATAACATATGAAACATCCTCTGCTCACTTATCAATATAAAAATATATTAATATGGTTATCTGGGGCATACAAGCATGGAGTGCAACAATAATGTAAATGCAAAACAATATGAAACTCAAATGATAGCTGGAGAAAAATAACAATGCTAGCAAATAATGAATAAATACAAGATTTGCTTAATCCCTCCATCATGGTTAAGATCTGATATTGCCATTATTTTAATTTTTCATACCCTTGATAGATAAAACAAAATGTCTTTGCTGTTCAGACAATGCTTTCCTCGGGAAATCCAACACAAAGTACAAGCACAGAAATATAGAGAAGGTAAATTTAAGTAGGGGAATATTGAAATAAATAACTGTATCTTTGGAGCAACTCCTGAAACAAAATAAAGCCAAGAATACATGCTTGTCAAATATGCAGTATAAATAAATAATTAGGTGAAATTGGATGACTAAAAATAACAAAGAGATGACCAAATAACGAAGGGCTAAAGGGTGGCTGTTACATCTGAGGCACTTCATTGTATATTGTAAGTAATTGCTATCCACAAAAAAACTCCATGGCTTCTGTGTAAGAAAAAGAGACAATTTGACAGGCAACACCAGTAGCAAGCGACAGCAAGTCCAAATCCTTGGCAGCTGTCATTATCCTGCTGGTGAATTCACATCCCAAACTGGGTGATAACTTTGACCTGGGTGGCTGTTACGGAACCAGTGTCTGTGACAGAGACTCCATTTCTCACTTATCAAAGGAAAACATCAGCCATGTGCAGATTTACGTCTTAGAAAACTGTATTTATTTATTTATTTATTGTATTTATTTACTTCTCCTTGGTACACTGTTGTTTTCTATTTAAAGAAGAATTATGGAGATGTGCTTCAGTTAGACAATAATGAATAATTAGAAAAACTGCACCAGAGCAGTAGAGTTGAATGTTTGATCTGATGTAGCTAAAAATTTCAGCAGGCAAAACTAACTGAAAGTAGAAGATCCTTTTGTAATAATTACAAAAAGACCTCGGTGTTTTGGCCATGTATAAACAGCAGTTTAATTGCCTTTATATGGGAAAGGAGAATTGTTAGAGCTCTTCAGGTTTTTAGTTGTTTTAATTTCTTTTCCTGTTGCAAGTTCTGGTTTTAAAATCTCTTCTCTCTGTATCTCTACCTGGGCCTGTTTCCTTGTGCTGTAGAAAAGGGATCACAACACCCTGCTGCTGGCAGATAGAAAAATTTTCCTTCAATAAGGAGTATCGTTCTTCCTGAATAGTGAATGCCATTTCAAATGGACTCTTTTATGCGGTTTCTGCATATTAAAACTTGAATTTTATGTGTGTGCACAAGTACCCTAAGGCTGACATACACTGTAATAGTTGTTATCAACCATAATACCTGTGATGTATTCCTTGTAGAGTGTATTTTAGTGACAGCAGGTTTCCTGGGTGTACATGTGTTGTTGAAAATATACACATATAAAATACATGCTGAAAGTATTTGCTACACCAGCCCTCTTACATGAATAATGAAATTATTTATTAGTTGTTCTATAAGCAAGGTCCTTCGTAGGTAATGCTGACAGTGCTGTTGTTATTCCATCAGAGTGCTTTGGGAGTGGTTAAGTCATGGTTTTATCTGCTAAAGAAGCAAGGAATCTGCAGATTAAAAATGGCAATTAATCCCTTTTTATTGTATGCAGAAACTTCTTTCTGGTTCTGGGTTATTCTCTGCTTTTGAAGTGGGTAACAAAGTGGTCTTTTAAGGAAAAGAAAAATGTCCTCTTGCTGTCACTAGTCAGAATGAAAACCCAGCATAGTGTGCTCAGATCTCATAATTCTAACACGAGTTTTCTTTGATTGAACTCCAACATTTAATATTCCTGAGACAGTATATTAGTTTAAGGATTTCCTAGGAAGAAACCCTGCTATTCACGTGGAAAAATGTTAAAGTTCCCATTTGTTGTGACATCATTTTTGTGATTTATAATAGGAATGTTCTGATACTTTGGAGTTATTTGAATATGAAAGGAGAATGAGGGCTTGATCTCATCCAGTTCCTTTCTTGCTTCATCTTGATCTTTAATACTGCTCTTGGCACAGTTACCCTGGTGCTGGTTTGGATCTCCCAAAGCCTGGATAAAATTAGATTGCTTGATCTTCACATGGGTGAATATTCCATCTAGGCTTGTTGGCCTATGGTACAAAGTAATTTTGTGCCATTAATAGTAGCCTCAAATTGAGAGTTGAAGGCTTTTGTTCTCATTACCTTTAATGCCTTTATGCAAATAACCCCTTTTTTTTCGAGCTTATGAGGTAATTTAATGTTCATTTGGTATGAAGGAAGGCCAGCACAGACTTCATGCTGGTGCAGTGTGGCATGGCTGAAATACCTGCTGTACTTCACCATAATCCTGTCCTACAGCACTTCATATTTCCCTTCTGATCTTGGCTTGTGCAAAGATTAATTATGAATTATGAAACAATGTTAGAGTTTGCAGAAATAAGAATCAGTTTCATTAGGTGTTTTGCAACTTTAATTGAGATATTGTAGGCTTTTCTGAACACTGTACAGTTAATTAGTGCTGATTTAAAGTAGTTGAAAGCCCAGAGCAAAAAGATAAAATTTTAACTACATTTATCATATTTCTGTTTCAGAAAATGTCTCCCTACCTACACAAAAAAAGTTGTTAAATACTGAAGGGAAGCAAAAGCTCTGGACAACTTCTATTTACCCACCACATTCGCCTGCAATCAGCAATGGTATCGAGAAGGTCAAGACTTCGAGATTGTTTTACACATCAAACAAAATCAGTTCAGAGCTGTGATGGAGCATCAGATGTACAGACAGCTACAAATCAAGCAGTGCAGACAATTCCTGTCTTGATATCACCATCCGAGAGAAGCAGAGCTGAAAGTGTTCCCACAGGTCAACCACGGTAATCAAAGCTCTTCTCTGTTGCTTTTAATCAGGAGTGTTGCGATTCAGTTACCTTGTAAATAACCATTCAGCTGATATTCTAAAGCAGACCCTGCTAATTTTTATTAAGATTTCTTGACCTAGCAATTTCTCAGGGCTCGTGGTTTTTCAAACCGCATTGATTGCATCAAACGTTCCTGCAAGGCACACTTATAATAAGTCAGGCTTTACAAATTTTTAAGACTTAACAATAGGCAGGTAATATCCAACAAGTTGACCCCTCTGCGAAGAAGAATGTGATTCTCCATAATGAATCCAGAATGAATTGATCCTGTCTGTCTGGAAAAATCCAAGAGAGCAATTGGATTTTGCAATGTACCATAAAGGGGATTAAGGAGAAGACTTGGTGAACAAAAGTGCACTGTAACGTGGCAGGTTTAGATCTCCTCATCAAAAGCTTTGTGTTGGGTCTTCTGTTTTGGGGAAGGAAATTGTTGCAAAGTGAGACAAAGCCAGATGATTGGAGTTATCGTGGTTTGATACTCAACACTGTGAAGTGGCCACGCTGGTTTAATAGCATGACTTGCATTAGAAATACTAAAAAAAGAAGACAAAAAAATCTGGGATTT